>NW_026602157.1:0-20000 GCF_029448725.1 Salvelinus fontinalis | reverse complement strand
TCCACTCCTTCTATCGCTCCACTCCTTCTATCGCTCTATCCCTCCACTCCTTCTATCCCTCCACTCCTTCTATCCCTCCACTCCTTCTATCCCTCCACTCCTTCTATCCCTCCACTCCTTCTATCCCTCCACTCCTTCTATCGCTCCACTCCTTCTATCGCTCTATCCCTCCACTCCTTCTATCCCTCCACTCCTTCTATCCCTCCACTCCTTCTATCCCTCCACTCCTTCTATCCCTCCACTCCTTCTATCCCTCCACTCCTTCTATCCCTCCACTCCTTCTATCCCTCCACTCCTTCTATCCCTCCACTCCTTCTATCCCTCCACTCCTTCTATCGCTCTATCCCTCCACTCCTATCGCTCTATCCCTCCACTCCTTCTATCCCTCCATTCCTTCTATCGCTCTATCCCTCCCCTCCTTCGCCCTCTGGCTCCTCCCTCCTTTGCCCCCCCCCCCCCCCCCCCCCCGGCTCCTCCCTCCTTCCATAACAACGGGTTCCACCAATGATCTGTTTATTTTCTTCATGTTTCTAACCCTCCAGCCGGGACTCCAGATCACTTGGCTGGGACTTTGTTGTTGAACTGGTGTTATTGTATTCGCTATGAACCCAGATTCATTTGATTTGACACGTATGCAGTGAACTCTGTTGGAGGGCACAATGTTTCTGTAGTATTTTAATGTCAACTATGAAGACAGGATGAGTTGTCTCTGGTGTTCAGACGGCAACAGGTTAGGGAGGGTTCAAACGTGACAGAGGGTTCCGTTCAGACCCAGGGTTCCGTTCAGACCCAGGGTTCCGTTCAGACCCAGGGTTCCAATAGAATTACAATGCGGTTCCATTACTGTTCACCCAGTGTTCTCTCTGACACCGGGTCAAAACTAAGACCTTGTAATGTGTGAACTAGACACACCATGAGTCTGTCCTGGTTAGGATCCAGAAGACCTTGTAATGTGTGGACTAGACACACCATGAGTCTGTCCTGGTTAGGATCCAGAAGACATTGTAATGTGTGGACTAGACACACCATGAGTCTGCTCACAATGGACAACACCCAGGGGCCATGATGTCACAAAGAAATGGTCCTTTGTGACTTGTAAGGAAGAGAGAAGGATTGAATTGGAACCGCAAATGTGTCATGACATTAAGCATATTGTGTCATGACATTAAGGATATTGTGTCATGACATTAAGGATATTGTGTCATGACATTAAGGATATTGTGTCATGACATTAAGCATATTGTGTCATGACATTAAGCATATTGTGTCATGACATTAAGCATATTGTGTCATGACATTAAGGATATTGTGTCATGACATTAAGGATATTGTGTCATGACATTAAGCATATTGTGTCATGACATTAAGCATATTGTGTCATGACATTAAGCATATTGTGTCATGACATTAAGGATATTGTGTCATGACATTAAGCATATTGTGTCATGACATTAAGCATATTGTGTCATGACATTAAGGATATTGTGTCATGACATTAAGGATATTGTGTCATGACATTAAGCATATTGTGTCATGACATTAAGGATATTGTGTCATGACATTAAGGATATTGTGTCATGACATTAAGGATATTGTGTCATGACATTAAGCATATTGTGTCATGACATTAAGCATATTGTGTCATGACATTAAGCATATTGTGTCATGACATTAAGCATATTGTGTCATGACATTAAGGATATTGTGTTGTGATATTCTTAATGTCTGGGACAAGTCTAAAGTGACTTATGGGGGAGGGATGAGGGAGGGAGGGGGGGAGACCATCTTTAGAGAAATGTTGTTTTGAATAGATTTCCACCAAAGGCTGATCTGTGTTCTTATACTTACCTTTTTATAGTTGTTTTCTGGAATGTTCTTTGAGGGTACTAAGAAGCTGTGGTTTCTACACCATGAGGTTGAGGGAGGCTGTCCCAGGTCCAGTGGTGTGGCTACTCTCTCCCTATTGGAAATGTATCTATTTCTCTCTACCCCCCTTTCTCTCCCTTTCCCATCTTGTTTCCCCCCCCACCCCGGTCGTTGGGATAGATCTTATAGGTGTCATTGTGTCTGGGCGTGTTTAAAATGCTCCGTTCAGGAAAGGGAAAACAACGTTTAGTCTACTCTGCCTGTTTCCTGGTCACAGAAAGCAGAACGTCAAGTTACTCTGACCAGGGTCAAGTTGATCAGTCTTAAGGGATGTTCACTATTTCACTCTGTGCTACGTGTCCATTTAGCTTCTAAATAAGAGGTTTTATAACAGGTGAGGAAAGCATGTTACAACTCAACGCTAATTCAACCTCCTCTCGTTGAATCAAGAATGTGGACCGTTCTGATATCAACTCTGGTTGGTTTAATAGTAGTGTTTCATCCCGTGGATGGTACATGTCCAGTGTCATCCAGCTTCCTAAACACCTCCCATGTCAAAAACATTGATAAAGATAGTGGTCTGTTTGTGAAAACAGCTGTTTTTTCACCCCTTCATTGAAGTGTTAGTTACAAGACTGAACCCTCAGTTTATAAACTATCTTTGAGAAGTGCCTGGTTGCGTTCTATCGACACTCTCTTAGAATTCACAATTAGAACCAGAAGGATTCCGGTTCCATACCATCATGGAGTCGAGTGTTTTCAATGTTTGGGGTCTAACATTTATCTAACCATTTTTAGTTTGAACCTTTTTTTGTTGTCTTTTTTTGAAAAACCCATGTTTGTTCTAATCCCAAATACAGTATATTGTTGTCAACTGGACATTTGCCATTTTAGAATTTTGATGAATATTTTGTAATGTACTATATAGCGTTAGCGTAAGACTCCCTTCCCTCTCCAGCATAACGCTATACAACGTGTTACTGCTGTTATTTTCATGGAAATTATAAAGGAATCCATCAAAACTGTGATGTATAGCGATTTGGATACAAATCAGTCCTGTTTAGACTAGTCCTCTGAAAGTAACTGTTGAATCAATCTGTTGTTATGGACGTGTGTGTGTATGTTCCAAATGGAACCCTATTCCCTATATAGTGCACTGCCTTTGACTAAGTAGTGCACTATATAGGCACTAGGGGTGCCATTTTGGAGGCATGCAGTGTTTTATTTCACCATGGTGTGTTGTCCTGGATGAAGCGTTTCCAGCTGAATTAGTATTAGGCTGGAATGGACTTGGCCTTGCTACATCTCATGGTTGATGGATTTCTGCTGTTTTTACATTTTTACTGTTCAACTGTCCTTGGTGTATTGTGTTAATAAATTTCCTTTTTTTTATTTGTCAGGCTGTGTGCGTGTCTGAAATGCCGCTCTGTTTCCTATATATAAAGCCCCATAGGCTCGGGTCAAAAGTAGTGCACTATATAGGGTGTCATTGGGCTCTGGTCAAAAGTAGTGCACTTTATAGGGAATTGGGTGCCTTTTCAGACACACACAGTGTATCTAGTTGATGCCCTGCACCCAATGTTGAAATAATGTTAGTTGATGGTTTTCTATGTTCTCTCATGGAGGCCACAGTAAAATGAAGTAGTAAGCTATTCTAGGCTACTGCTTCTTGTATAACTTGCCGACTGAAGTGGTTGATGGTCCTCATGAATCCCTAGTACATCTGATGGGGGAAGTCCAGCAGTGGGAGGACTTGGAGGGATCTAGAACTCCAGCAGTGGGAGGACTTGGAGGGAATCTAGAACTCCAGCAGTGGGAGGACTTGGGGGGGATCTAGAACTCCAGCAGTGGGAGGACTTGGGGGGGATCTAGAACTCCAGCAGTGGGAGGACTTGGGGGAATCTAGAACTCCAGCAGTGGGTGGACTTGGAGGGAATCTAGAACTCCAGCAGTGGGAGGACTTGGAGGAAATCTAGAACTCCAGCAGTGGGAGGACTTGGAGGGATCTAGAACTCCAGCAGTGGGAGGACTTGGGGGGATCTAGAACTCCAGCAGTGGGTGGACTTGGAGGGAATCTAGAACTCCAGCAGTGGGTGGACTTGGAGGGAATCTAGAACTCCAGCAGTGGGTGGACTTGGAGGAAATCTAGAACTCCAGCAGTGGGAGGACTTGGAGGAAATCTAGAACTCCAGCAGTGGGTGGACTTGGAGGGAATCTAGAACTCCAGCAGTGGGTGGACTTGGAGGGAATCTAGAACTCCAGCAGTGGGAGGACTTGGAGGAAATCTAGAACTCCAGCAGTGGGTGGACTTGGGGGGGATCTAGAACTCCAGCAGTGGGTGGACTTGGGGGGGATCTAGAACTCCAGCAGTGGGAGGACTTGGGGGGAATCTAGAACTCCAGCAGTGGGAGGACTTAGGGGGATCTAGAACTCCAGCAGTGGGAGGACTTGGGGGAATCTAGAATGGGTGGCTATTGTCCTCTTTCTCACATACTGATTTGATGCGTTAAGTTCCAATCAGAGAGTCAAACACCTTTCTATCCCTTTTATATTTAGTGGTTTGTGTCTCATTCCATGTTTTTAATTTATTTGTAGATCATTCATTCACTCTAACAACTAGGGTTGTAAAATTATGGTTATTTTCCTGGTTGGAGTTCTGGGAAAACTTGGGAAAGTTACCGTCATTCTGAAACCTTACTAACTACAGTGTTCTGTCTGTAGATGAACGGTCTGTGAGATGTTTCTGACACACTAACAACAATCACCATTATAGCTTTACCAGGGTCTGTGTGCAACAGCCACTGTAAGTACCATAACTGTAAGGTGCATTATGTACCAGAATCCAAACAGTCCGAGACGTTGACTATAGTTTTGCCTTCGGTCATGTGATCAGGGCTTATAGAACAGAGGTCCACAGCTCAGGTTTTCATTTGTCCCTGGCACTAAATTTATTAAGTAATATCATTGATTGGATTGAGTGCGCACACACACACACACACACCTGGTGGCCCAGGTAAAAATTAGTCTGTGATTTAAAGTTAGACTCTGTGAAATGATGTTGCCACGAGCAACACTGCAGATACTAAGATGAGCGAGATGCAACACTTCTCTCTCACACAGTCACACACAGTATCTGTGCATGTACACGTGTTCACTTCAGAGTGGTCGCCAGGGCACCAAAACAGAGGACAAGTTGAGCCTCGTGCTTCAACGCTCTTAGTTGTGGAAATTGATCGACTGTGCTGTTTACGGTCTGCATCTACGCGATATCGCTGAGGCCACCTTTAAAAGGTTAGTAAGTAAAGCAGCAGACACTGCAGATGGCCCCCAGGACCACAGCTGTGCACCCCTGGTTTAGAGTAATATTGTGTGTCCCAAATCAACCCCTAGCCCCTATTCCTACATCCTACCCTTTGGGCACTAGTGCAGAACAGAGAGGATTGGATGGGTATCAGCAATATAATAATTTATTAAACTCTTATAGTGCTATTCATTATTACATAAAGAATGTCAAAGTGCTTTTTAAAGCAACACAAAAAAAGACTAGAAATTTAGAAAACAACATCGTTCGTGAGATGGAAGTTCATGAGAGCGTCGGAAAGTTCATGGCTTGAGTGGTCATCGGAGGGAGGCTGTCGGAGGGGAAGGGTGAGGGTGGTCTCTGGAGCAAGTCCAGGGGCAGACGGGCAGCACGGTGTCATCGAGGTGGCTCAAAACACCACCTATCCTATCAGAGGCCACGGTGGAGTTGTTACCATATGACTTGTACCTATCCAATCCTTTCCTATCTAGAGTAGGGAATAGGGGTCAAGGTTTTTGGTTTAGGATTGGGCCCACTCTGTTTAGTGCTCCCATTTTTCGGCTACGTCCCAATTCTCTTCTTTGCTCACATAGGGTCCACTTGGCTTGCACACTCACTGTCGTAGATTTAAAAGCATGGGGATTGGTATAAGCATTGGCTGGTGGGAGGAGGGGAGTTTCCAGCGTTGCTAAATCCATGCAACAACAAAAAAGTGTGCAAGTGCACACTTCAGGAGAGGAAAAAAGGGTGGTGATTCGGGACGTGACCTTCAAGCTCTCGTTCACGTTTGACAAGGCCTGCGGCCCAAATGGATCCTTTTCCCTCTTATAGTGCACTACTTTAGAGCCCTGGTCAGGAATAGGGTGTCTGTTTAGGGAAGAGGAAGAGGGCTCTGGTCAAACGAAGTGGTCTATGTAGGGAATAAGGTGACCAGAGGACCATTTTATTATTATGATGATGATGATTATGACTGTACCAGGTTTGCTTTACTGTTTGTGCTCAGTTATAATCCCTTTTGGTTTAGGTTGTCCTAATGGCAGGTCAAGCAATAAAACAAATACATTGTTACAAATTGTGTCAACTGTGGTTATTGATGGTTTGTTTGAGGTGTGTCTCGTTCTCTCTGTGTGTATGTCCATTCTGAAGTCCTTCATCACCATAACTCTGCACATCTTCACTACAGAGGAACCCACTGGACACATGGGATATGTCCCAAATTGCCCCTTAATCCCTATGTAGTGCGCTACTTTTGACCAGAACCCATTGGGCCCGTAGTGTACTACATAGGGAATAGGGTGTGATTTGGGATGAACTCATTGTCATCTACAGAGTTCAACTGCTGTCGGGAAAAATACAACTTTCCCTTTAAACACGTTCGGTCTTTTCCGGGAGGTTCCGCCGGGATTCGACACTGCCTCCCCTCCGCTGCTGCAGCCTGGTCGCGAGGAGCTGTACCAATTGACTTATTATTAGCGATATCAGAAATGATAAACAATTTGCTGTTTTAAACGCAGGGAAAAGTCAGTCGTTGGATACCACCACCCTCTGCAAAATGCAGGCCATCAAATGCGTCGTGGTGGGCGATGGGTAAGACCTTTTGTGTGTGTTTAGGCTGAAAATGTGTCCTTTTTCGAGTCTGTGAGGGCAATTGTTGCAGTAAGGGCTGGGGCTATAGCGGGTTGAATGGGTCGGCTTTCAGTTCGCTAGAATCCGCTCTCTCATCAGTGCGTGAGCGTGAAATGGATGTTTAGCAATTACATTTTTATTTTGTTAGCCTACTTTGTGATTTCATGTTATTTGCCAAATTTTCCGCCAGGTTTTGCACAATACATTATAAGTTCGGGTGTGAAATATTCTGTCTGAAATTGAGCTAAAGCTATTTGAAGGTTTCATTGAAATAGAAAAACAATAACTAACTAAAGCTTCTCGGATTAACAACATTTGGAAACCCATATTTGTCGGGGAGGTTTTTTGAGCAAAATTGTGAAATATACATTAATATGTGCATAGTTGCAGAAATGTCGCTGAGAGGTCTTGGCTGAGACTCATTAAATGATGTAATGCTTTCACACCTACACAGCCAGCTCCTACAAAGGCACGGGTTACGGATGGGCATGGGCACCTATGCGATATACCGTGTTTATATAGCCTTTCTACCATAGACATCTTTGAAAGACAGGTTTATTTGACTTGTGCTACATTGTGATGCGGTGCGGATGCGGCGTAGATCTTGGGTAGTGTGTGGAGGTAGGGTGCACTGGACTGTATAGCGTAGCTAAACAGGGGTGTGGGGGGCCTGTCAAGGATTTTTTAGGGGATGAGCAACACACACACATGCGCAATATTGTACAACTAACCTGGTGGGGACACGTAATTCAGTCCCATTCAAAGTCCTATTTTCCCTAACCCTAAAACTAACCCTAGTCGAGGTCCAAAAGGCTTCTTAACAGCTTCTACCCCCAAGCCATGAGACTCCTGAACAGTTAATCAAAGGGCTACCCAGACCCCTCTTTTACGCTGCTGCTACTCTGTTTATTATCTATGCATAGTCACTTTAACTCTACCTACATGTACATATTACCTCAATTACCTGAACTAACCGGTGCCCCCGCACATTGACTCTGTACCGGTACCCCCTGTAAATAGCCTCCACATTGACCTTTTACCGGTACCCCCTGTATACAGCCTTCACAATGACTCTGAACCGGTACCCCCTGGATATAGCCTCCACATTGACCTTGTACCGGTACCCCCTGTATATAGTCTTGCTTGTTATTTTGCTGCTTCTGTTTAATTATTT
Organism: Salvelinus fontinalis; assembly: GCF_029448725.1. Classification (NCBI taxonomy): domain Eukaryota; kingdom Metazoa; phylum Chordata; class Actinopteri; order Salmoniformes; family Salmonidae; genus Salvelinus; species Salvelinus fontinalis. Next base: position 12,033 of record NW_026602157.1, on the reverse strand, counting down.
GTTACTTTTATTTTCTATTTTTTCAATCTTTCAATCTATTTTTTACTTAACACTTTTATTTTTATTTTCTTAACTTCTTAAAACATTGTTGTTTAAGGGCTTGTAAGTAAGCATTTCACTGTAAGGTCCACACCTGTTGTATTCGGCACATGTGACAAATACAATTTGATTTGATTTGAGCTCCTAACCCTAAATCTAACCCTAGCTCCTAACCCTAGCTCCTAACCCTAAATCTAACCCTAGATCCTAACCCTAGCTCCTAACCCTAAATCTAACCATAGCTCCTAACCCTAGTTCATAACCCTAGCTCCTAATCCTAAATCTAACCCTAGCTCCTAACCCTAGCTCCTAACCCTAGCTCCTAACCCTAAATCTAACCCTAGCTCCTAACCCTAGCTCCTAACCCTAAATCTAACCCTAGCTCCTAACCCTAGCTCCTAACCCTAGCTCCTAACCCTAAATCTAACCCTAGCTCCTAACCCTAGCTCCTAACCCTAGCTCCTAACCCTAGCTCCTAACCCTAGCTCCTAACCCTAAATCTAACCCTAGCTCCTAACCCTAGCTCCTAACCCTAGCTCCTAACCCTTAACCTAACTCTAACCCTAAACCATCCTAAAAATAGCATTTGACCTTGTGGGGACCAACAAAATGTCCCCAGTTGGTCAAATGTTTACTATTCTTGTAGGGACTTCAAGTATGGTGGTCTTCAAGTATGGTTAAACATGTCCACAAACACACACACAGGTAATGATGTGGAGTCTTCAGACAGCAGGACCCCCTCTCTGATATTTTGATTGCACCTTTATTTAAATAGACAAGTCAGTTAAGAACTAATTCTTATTTACATTGACGGCCTCCTGCGGGGACGGGGGCTGGGATTAAAATAAAAATATAGGACCAAACACACATCACGACGAGAGACAACACAACAGTACATAAAGAGAGACCTAAGACAACAACATTGCAAGGCAGCTGTGGTCTGCCAATGTGCCCCCCAGCCAAAAGTCTATGTAAGACAGTGTCTGTGTTCACACACTGCCAAACAACCATACACAGCCTTTAGCCTTTATTGATTGATTTGATTACTCTCTCTCTCTCTCTCTCTCTCCCTCTATCTCTCTCTCTCTGTCTCTCTCTCTCTCTCTCTCTGTCTCTCTCTCTGTCTCTCTCTCTCTATCCCTCTATCTCTCTCTCTACCCCTCTCTCTATATATATCTCTCTCTCTCTGTCTCTCTATCTCTCTCTCTCTGTCTCTCTCTCTCTCTCTCTGTCTCTCTCTCTCTCTCCCTCTATCTCTCTCTCTCTGTCTCTCTCTCTCTCTCTCTGTCTCTCTCTCTCTCTTTATCCCTCTATCTCTCTCTCTACCCCTCTCTCTATATATATCTCTCTCTCTCTCAATTTCAATTAAATTCAACTTAAGGGCTTTTATTGGCATGGGAAACATATGTTTACATTGCCAAAGCAAGTGAAATAGATCATAAACAAAAGTAACTGTCTCGTTCTTTCTCTCTCAGAGCGGTGGGAAAGACATGTCTTCTCATCAGCTATACCACCAATGCCTTCCCTGGAGAATACATCCCCACAGTGTGAGTATCATAGCATGAAGCTTCACTACAATAATGGTGTGTGTGTGTGTGTGTGTGTGTGTGTGTGTGTGTGTGTGTGTGTGTGTGTGTGTGTGTGTGCGTGTGCGTGTGCGTGTGCATGTGTGTGTGCATACCTGTTTTAGTGTGTGTGCATACCTATTTTTGTGTGTGTGCATGCCTGTTTGTGTGTGCGTGCGTGCGTGCGTGCGTGCGTGCGTGCGTGCGTGCGTGTGTGTGTGCGTGCGTGTGTGTGTGTGTGTGTGTGTGTGCGTGCGTGCGTGCCTGTTTGTGTGTGTGTACTTCTCTGAACAACATCCTGTCCTCTCAGGTTTGACAACTACTCTGCCAATGTGATGGTAGATGGGAAACCAGTTAATCTGGGACTGTGGGATACTGCAGGACAGGAGGACTACGACAGGCTCAGACCACTGTCCTATCCACAGACGGTAACTCACTCACTCACTCACTCACTCACTCACTCACATCTCTCATTCATTATCACTCATACACATTCCACATCCTCCATCTTGTGTCTTCCTGGTTCTGCTTAACTCGTTCTCCACACAGTTTCCTGTTATTCCACTGTTTTCCTCGTTATCTGGCGGCTCCGTCAGACACACAGCTCCCTGCCTGCCTGGCTGCTGCTTCAGAGAAAATGATTAGGGGGCTATTTTAGCGTTCCACCCATCCCAGCCAGTGAGGAGAATAGTCATATTTTCACACAAATTATCAAGGAACCTATCAGGTACAACCCTAAATCCGTAACCATGGGCACCCTCATAGATATCATCCTGACCAACTTGCCCTCTAAATACACCTCTGCTGTTTTCAACCAGGATCTCAGCGATCACTGCCTCATTGCCTGCGTCCGTAATGGGTCCGCAGTCAAACGACCACCCCTCATCACTATCAAACGCTCCCCAAAACACTTCAGCGAGCAGGCCTTTCTAATCGACCTAGCCAGGGTATCCTGGTAGGATATTTACCTCATCCCGTCAGTAGAGGATGCCTGTTTGCTTTTTAAAAGTGCTTTCCTCACCATCTTAAATAAGCATGCCCCATTCAAAAAATGTAGAACTAAGAACAGATATAGCCCTTGGTTCACCCCAGACATGACTGCCCTTGACCAGCACAAAAACATCCTGTGGCGTACTGCATTAGCATCGAATAGCCCCCGTGATATGCAACTTTTCAGGGAAGTCAGGAACCAATAAACACAGTCAGTTAGGAAAGCTAAGGCTAGCTTTTTCAAACAGAAATTTGCATCCTGTAGCACTAATTCCCAAAAGTTTTGGTACACTGTAAAATCCATGGAGAATAAGAGCACCTCCTCCCTGCTGCCCACTGCACTGAGGCTAGGAAACACTGTCACCATCGATAAATCTACGATAATCGGCTACCCCTACCCCGGCCAACAGCTCTGCACTCCCCGCAGAAACTTGCCCAAGTCCCCCCCGCGTCTCCTTCACCCAAATCCAGGCAGCTGATGTTCTTAATGAGCTGCAAAATCTGGACCCGTACAAATCAACTGGGCTAGACAATCTGGACCCTCTCTTTCTAAAATTATCCGCCGAAATTGTTGCAACCCCTATTACTAACTAGCCTGTTCAACCTCTCTTTGGTATCGTCTGAGATCCCCAAAGATTGAAAAGCTGCCGCGGTCATCCCCCTCTTCAAAGGGGGATGATCCTGCCCTGCCTTTCTAAAATCTTCAAACGCCAAGTCAACAAACAAATCACCAACCCATTTCGAATCCCACAGTATCTTCTCCACTATGCAATCTGGTTTCCGAGCTGGTCACGGGTGCACCTCAGCCACGCTCCAGGTCCTAAATGATATCATAACCTCCATCGATAAAAGACAGTACTGTGCAGCCGTCTTCATCAACCTGACCAAGGCTTTCGACTCTGTCAATCACCTCATTCCTATTGGCAGACTCAATAGCCTTGGTTTCTCAAATGACTGCCTCGCCTGGTTCACCAACTACTTCGCAGACAGAGTTCAGTGTGTCAAATCGGAGGGCCTGTTGTCCGGACCTCTGGCAGTCTCTATGGGGGTGCCACAGAGTTCAATTCTCGGGCCGACTCTTTTCTCTGTATATATCAATGATGTCGCTCTTGCTGCTGGTGACTCTCTGATCAACCTCTATGCAGACGACACCATTCTGTATACATCTGGCCCTTCTTTGGACACTGTGTTAACAAACCTCCAAACGAGCTTCAATGCCATACAACTCTCCTTCCGTGGCCTCCAACTGCTTTTAAATGCAAGTAAAACTAAATGCATGCTCTTCAACCGATTGCTGCCCGCGCCCGACTAGCATCACTACTCTGGACGGTTCTGACTTAGAATATGTGGACAACTACAAATACCTAGGTGTCTGGTTAGACTGTAAACTCTCCTTCCAGACTCACATTAAGCATCTCCAATCCAAAATTAAATCTAGAATCGGCTTCGTATTTCGCAACAAAGCCTCCTTCACTCATGCTGCCAAACATGCCCTCGTAAAACTGACTCTCCTACCAATCCTTGACTTCGGCGATGTCATTTACAAAATAGCCTGCAACACTCTACTCAGCAAATTGGATGTAGCCTATCACAGTGCCATCCGTTTTGTCACCAAAGCCCCACACACTACCCACCACTGCGACCTGTATGCTCTCGTTGGCAAGCCCTCGCTACATATTAGTCGCCAAACCCACTGGCTCCAGGTCATCTATAAGTCTTTGCTAGGTAAAGCCCCGCCTTATCTCAGCTCACTGGTCACCATAGCAACACCCACCCGTAGCACGCGCTCCAGCAGGTATATTTCACTGGTCATCCCCAAAGCCAACACCTGCTTTGGCCGCCTTTCCTTCCAGTTCTCTGCTGCCAATGACTGGAACGAATTGCAAAAATCACTGAAGCTAGAGACTTATATCTCCCTCTCTAACTTTAAGCATCAGCTGTCAGAGCAGCTTACCGATCACTGTACCCGTACACAGCCCATCTGTAAACAGCACACCCAACTACCTCATCCCCATATTGTTATTATTATTATTTTCTTGTTGCTCTTTTGCACCCCATTATCTCTACTTGCACATCATCATCTGCACATCTATCACCAGTGTTCATGCTAAATTGTAATTATTTTCGCCTCTATGGCCTATTTATTGCCTTACCTCCCTACACTTCTACATTTGCACACACTGTACATATATTTTTCTATTGTGTTATTGACTGTACCTTTGTTTATTCCATGTGTAACTCTGTGTTGTTGTTTCTGTCGCACTGCTTTGCTTTATCTTGGCCAGGTCGCAGTTGTAAATGAGAACTTGTTCTCAACTGGCCTACCTGGTTAAATAAAAAATAAAAAATAAAAATGTGAAATATAAAATATATAATAGTCAGACCAGTGACAGGCCAACCACCAGGATTACTGAGTGGTGTTGTTATAACACATTAATACATCCTGTCTGCTTCATTAATACATCCTGTCTGCCTCATGAATACATCCTGTCTGCCTCATGAATACATCCTGTCTGCCTCATGAATACATCCTGTCTGCCTCATGAATACATCCTGTCTGCCTCATGAATACATCCTCTCTGCCTCATGAATACATCCTGTCTGCCTCATTAATACATCCTGTCTGCCTCATGAATACATCCTGTCTGCCTCATGAATACATCCTGTCTGCCTCATGAATACATCCTGTCTGCCTCATTAATACATCCTGTCTGCCTCATTAATACATCCTGTCTCCCTCATTAATACATCCTGTCTGCCTCATTAATACATCCTGTCTGCTTCATTAATACATCCTGTCTGCCCCATTAATACATCCTGTCTGCCTCATTAATACATCCTGTCTGCCTCATTAATACATCCTGTCTGCCTCATGAATACATCCTGTCTGCCTCATGAATACATCCTGTCTGCCTCATGAATACATCCTGTCTGCCTCATTAATACTTCCTGTCTGCCTCATTAATACATCCTGTCTGCTTCATTAATACATCTTGTCTGCCTCATTAATACATCCTGTCTGCCTCATTAATACATCCTGTCTGCTTCATTAATACATCTCGTCTGCCTCATTAATACAGCCTGTCTGCCTCATTAATACATCCTGTCTGCCTCATTAATACATCCTGTCTGCCTCATTAATACATCCTGTCTGCCTCATTAATACATCCTGTCTGCCTCATTAATACATCCTGTCTGCCTCATTAATACATCCTGTCTGCCTCATTAAAACATCCTGTCTGCCTCATTAATACATCCTGTCTGCCTCATTAATACATCTTGTCTGCCTCATTAATACAGCCTGTCTGTTTCATTAATACATCCTGTCTGCCTCATTAATACATCATGTCTGCCTCATTAATACATCCTGTCTGCCTCATTAATACATCCTGTCTGTCTCATTAATACATCTTGTCTGCCTCATTAATACATCCTGTCTGCCTCATTAATACATCCTGTCTGCCTCATGAATACATCCTGTCTGCTTCATTAATACATCCTGTCTGCCTCATTAATACATCCTGTCTGCCTCATTAATACATCCTGTCTGCCTCATTAATACATCCTCTCTGCCTCATTAATACATCCAGTCTGCTTCATTAATACATCCTGTCTGCCTCATTAATACATCCAGTCTGCTTCATTAATACATCTTGTCTGCCTCATTAATACATCCTGTCTGCCTCATTAATACATCCTGTCTGCCTCATGAATACATCCTGTCTGCCTCATTAATACATCCTGGCTGCCTCATTAATACATCCTGTCTCCCTCATTAATACATCCTGTCTGCCTCATTAATACATCCTGTCTGCCTCATTAATACATCCTGTCTGCCTCATTAATACATCCTGTCTGCCTCATTAATACATCCTGTCTGCCTCCCTGTCCAGAGGAACCCCTGCACACACACACACACACACACACACACACACACACACACACACACACACACACACACACACACACACACACACACACACACACACACACACACACACACACACACATATATATATATATATATATACTGGTGTTGCATTGCGAGGCCCCAGCTCCAGACTCCTCCAGCCCCTCTGTACGGTTACCGTACCTGCTCTGAATACCAACGCACCCTTTAGTCTCTTCATCTGCTGTCCTTTTCTATTCAGAACCTAGAGAGTCACAGAAATCACAGAGTCCAACACACCCTTTAGTCTCTTCAGCTGCTGGCCTTTTCTATTCAGAACCTAGAGAGTCACAGAAATCACAGAGTCCAACACACCCTTTAGTCTCTTCAGCTGCTGGCCTTTTCTATTCAGAACCTAGAGAGTCACTGAGTCACAGAAATCACAGAGTCCAATGCACCCTTTAGTTTCTTCAGCTGCTGGCCTTTTCTATTCAGAACCTAGAGAGTCACTGAGTCACATAAATCACAGAGTCCAACACACCCTTTAGTCTCTTCAGCTGCTGGCCTTTTCTATTCAGAACATAGAGAGTCACTGAGTCACAGAAATCACAGAGTCCAACACACCCTTTAGTCTCTTCAGCTGCTGTCCTTTTCTATTCAGAACCTAGAGAGTCACTGAGTCACAGAAATCACAGAGTCCAACACACCCTTTAGTCTCTTCAGCTGCTGTCCTTTTCTAATCAGAACCTAGAGAGTCACTGAGTCACAGAAATCACAGAGTCCAACGCGTTTTTTTCATGCAGTGTTTGTTGTTTAATTAGCCTGTTTAATACACTGTCTTTTTTCTGTGTATTGTCCGAACAGGACGTGTTCTTGACATGTTTCTCTCTGGTGAGCCCTGCCTCCTTCGAGAACGTCAGAGCTAAGGTGAGTGTCTTTATCACCCTGCTAAATAACAGTAATGGTAATATCACTGGTATTGTCAGCACCACATTGTACAGTGTTACATTGTGTTTATTCATGTTGCTGTTTGGGCTGTTGGCCCAACTCCACAACCTCTTTATGTAGGTTGACCTTTAAAGACCTTATAACCCTTTAACCCTAATGATCTTAACAGTGACACTTCCGGGTACCACTGTTCAAGGTCACATAGAGGTCAAAGGTTAATTTTTATTACATTTTTAAAATTGAACTAGGCAAGTCAGTTAAGAACAAATTCTTATTTACAATGATGGTCTAAGGCACTGCATCTCAGTGCTAGAGGCGTCACGACAGACACCCTAGTTCGAATCCAGGTTGTATCACAACCGGACATGATTGGGAGTCCCATAGGGCGGCGTACAATTGGCCCAGCATCGTCTGGGTTTGGCCGGGGTAGGCCGTCATTGTAAATAAGAATTTGTTCTTAACTGACTTGCCTAGTTAAATAAAGGTTAAAATTAAATGAAAATGAATCCTTGACCTTTGACCTCTATGTGACCTTGAACAGTGGTACCCGGAAGTACGTCACCACTGCCCCAACACCCCCATCATCCTGGTGGGCACGAAGCTGGACCTGAGAGACGACAAGGACACTATTGAGAGGCTGAGGGACAAGAAGTTGTCCCCAATCACCTACCCTCAGGGCCTGGCCATGGCACGGGAGATCGGTGGGTGTCTGTGGAGGGGGGTGTTTGAGTTTGAGAAAGAGAGCGAGGATGTCGTGTGTCTGAATGTGTTTCTCACAGCTTCTTTGAGCTCTAGTGTTCACCTGTGTCTGAACTCATCTATTTTGAGTCCCAAGTTTCTGACTGACCAATTGGATGTGTGTCTGTCCTCATCCCCTTCTCTGATTGGCTGTCTCCTGTCCCCTACAGGTGCGGTGAAGTACCTGGAGTGCTCAGCCCTGACCCAGAGGGGACTTAAGACCGTTTTCGACGAGGCCATCCGGGCCGTCCTGTGCCCGCCGCCAATCAAAAAGAGGCGCAAGAAGTGCACCCTCTTCTGAGAGGGGGTGCGAGGAGGAGGGGGGTGAGGAAGAGGGGGGGCGAGGAGGAGGGGGGTGAGGAAGAGGGGGGGCGAGGAGGAGGGGGGTGAGGAAGAGGGGGGGCGAGGAGGAGGGTGGTGAGGAAGAGGGGGGGCGAGGAGGAGGGGGGTGAGGAAGAGGGGGTGCGAGGAGGAGGGTGGTGAGGAAGAGGGGGGGCGAGGAGGAGGGGGGTGAGGAAGAGGGGGGGCGAGGAGGAGGGTGGTGAGGAAGAGGGGGGGCGAGGAGGAGGGGGGTGAGGAAGAGGGGGTGCGAGGAGGAGGGTGGTGAGGAAGAGGGGGGGCGAGGAGGAGGGGGGTGAGGAAGAGGGGGGGCGAGGAGGAGGGGGGTGAGGAAGAGGGGGGGCGAGGAGGAGGGGGGTGAGGAAGAGGGGGGGCGAGGAGGAGGGGGGTGAGGAAGAGGGGGTGCGAGGAGGAGGGTGGTGAGGAAGAGGGGGGGCGAGGAGGAGGGGGGTGAGGAAGAGGGGGTGCGAGGAGGAGGGTGGTGAGGAAGAGGGGGGGCGAGGAGGAGGGGGGTGAGGAAGAGGGGGTGCGAGGAGGAGGGTGGTGAGGAAGAGGGGGGGCGAGGAGGAGGGGGGTGAGGAAGAGGGGGGGCGAGGAGGAGGGGGGTGAGGAAGAGGGGGGGCGAGGAGGAGGGGGGTGAGGAAGAGGGGGGGCGAGGAGGAGGGGGGTGAGGAGGAGGGGGGTGAGGAAGAGGGGGGGTGAGGAAGAGGGGGGGCGAGGAGGAGGGGGGTGAGGAGGAGGGGGTGCGAGGAGGAGGGGGGTGAGGAAGAGGGGGGGCGAGGAGGAGGGGGTCTGCAAGAAATAACAACAGAATCTACTGTTTTACAGAAAGTGTTGCTAATCTATCGATGTCAGTGTCTCAAATATACCCTAGTCCCCCTTTAACACTGGTCAAAAGTAGTGCACTATATAGGGAATAGGGTTGTTGTTTGTATTGGAGTAGTAGTGCACTATGTAGGGAATAGGGTTGTTGTTTGTAAGGGAGAAGTAGTGCACTATGTAGGGAATAGGGTTGTTGTTTATAAGGGAGTAGTAGTGCACTATGTAGGGAATAGGCAACGCTTCACAGATATAGGTTGTTGACACAAGAGTGGGTAGAACTTGAAAGGGTTTGTCCCAGATTGCACCTGATTCCTTAAATAGTGCACTACTTTTGACCAGGACCCACATAGGGAATAGGGTGCCATTTGGGAAACAGACTAAGGCACAATTAATTGAACTCCTCTTTAGGACTTTTGCATCTATTCTGTGTGACCGATGCCTTAAATCAATTGGGTAAATTGAACGGGTCAGTGTCTCAGAGAGAGAGGCCATTCTGGGTAAATGGAACGGGTCAGTGTCTCAGAGAGAGAGGCCATTCTGGGTAAATTGAACGTGTCATTGTCTCAGAGAGAGAGGCCATTCTGGGTAAATTGAACGTGTCATTGTCTCAGAGAGAGAGGCCATTCTGGGTAAATTGAACGTGTCATTGTCTCAGAGAGAGAGGCCATTCTGGGTAAATTGAACGTGTCATTGTCTCAGAGAGAGAGGCCATTCTGGGTAAATTGAACGTGTCATTGTCTCAGAGAGAGAGGCCATTCTGGGTAAATTGAACGTGTCATTGTCTCAGAGAGAGAGGCCATTCTGGGTAAATTGAACGTGTCATTGTCTCAGAGAGAGAGGCCATTCTGGGTAAATTGAACGTGTCATTGTCTCAGAGAGAGAGGCCATTCTGGGTAAATTGAACGTGTCATTGTCTCAGAGAGAGAGGCCATTCTGGGTAAATTGAACGTGTCATTGTCTCAGAGAGAGAGGCCATTCTGGGTAAATTGAACGTGTCATTGTCTCAGAGAGAGAGGCCATTCTGGGTAAATGGAACGTGTCATTGTCTCAGAGAGAGAGGCCATTCTGGGTAAATTGAACGTGTCATTGTCTCAGAGAGAGAGGCCATTCTGGGTAAATGGAACGTGTCATTGTCTCAGAGAGAGGCCATTCTGGAGATGGAGAACAACCACAATGGGTTGTAAATCTGATACCGTCCTGATCAACTCAACTTCTTTCCTTTATAAGACAAAATACAGAACTCACACAGACACACACAGGTGATTGGTTTATTTCTGTAACCCTGCAGTACTGTAGGACCAGGTGATTGGTTTATGTCTATAACCCTGCAGTACTGTAGGACCAGGTGATTGGTTTATGTCTGTAACCAGTACAGTACTGTAGGACCAGGTGATTGGTTTATGTCTGTAACCAGTACAGTACTGTAGGACCAGGTGATTGGTTTATGTCTGTAACCAGTGCAGTACTGTAGGACCAGGTGATTGGTTTATGTCTATAACCAGTACAGCACTGTAGGACCAGGTGATTGGTTTATGTCTGTAACCAGTACAGTACTGTAGGACCAGGTGATTGGTTTATGTCTATAACCAGTACAGTACTGTAGGACCAGGTGATTGGTTTATGTCTATAACCAGTACAGTACTGTAGGACCAGGTGATTGGTTTATGTCTATAACCCTGCAGTACTGTAGGACCAGGTGATTGGTTTATGTCTATAACCAGTACAGTACTGTAGGACCAGGTGATTGGTTTATGTCTGTCACCCTGAAGTACTGTAGGACCAGGTGATTGGTTTATGTCTATAACCAGTACAGTACTGTAGGACCAGGTGATTGGTTTATGTCTATAACCAGTACAGTACTGTAGGACCAGGTGATTGGTTTATGTCTATAACCAGTACAATACTGTAGGACCAGGTGATTGGTTTATGTCTATAACCAGTACAGTACTGTAGGACCAGGTGATTGGTTTATGTCTATAACCAGTACAGTACTGTAGGACCAGGTGATTGGTTTATGTCTGTCACCCTGAAGTACAGTACTGTAGGACCAGACGATTTTACTGGCCAGTTCAGGTCACATGGTCAGGAACAACTCTTACCCATAACGACTGGCCTCTGTGGCCAATGTGACAGAAGATGAATCCTCAAGAAATGGGCCCACTAAACTGATTCAAGATCAGTACTCTTTATCTCTGAGACTCTTGAGACACACAGGCCCAGGAAGTATCTTACAGCCGCGATGCCAGTTTGTACAGAACAACGAGTCCTTGTTCTTTTATTTCTTTGTTCCCTGCCTGCTTGGCAGTTATTCAGCTCCATTTGAAACCCACTAAAGGGGAAAAGGTTGTCAATGTGCCATAGTGAAGACTGTTTTGTGGAACTAGCATGCGAAATCGTGATGAGCTCTCTCTCTCTCTCTCTCTCTCTCTCTCTCTCTCGCTGCAGAACCCAGACTACTGAAGTATGGGTGTGTCTCCAATGGCGACCCTATTACCTATATATGTCTCTATGTGTCCTGGTCCAAAGTTGTGCACTATATAGGACATAGGTTGCCATTTGGGATACAATCTCCTTTAAAGGCTCCCAAGAGGACATGCGGTCTTAATATGTTTTTAGGCTGTATTTTTTTTAACTCTCTCTCTGTGTGTGTGTGTGTGTGTGTGTGTGTGTGTGTGTGAGTGTGTGTGTGTGTGTGTGTGTGTG
>NW_026602156.1:0-23966 GCF_029448725.1 Salvelinus fontinalis | reverse complement strand
TCTTCTTTCTTGGTAGCCCACTAAGCAAAATGACCTTGAAATGATGTTGAAAAAACCTCTGACATTGGAACCATGTTCATTTTCAGTTCTAAGTGAAAGATAAAAATCTGTATTTTTTCGGATGTTGAAAAGACGGCTCTGCCAGACGTTGAAAATCTGTATTTTTTTTTGTGGTTTCATAGGGTCAAATAGTGACCGTAAACAATTTCACTGACATCTCATGTCAATGATGAAAGTATTATGTCTCAATCCCAAAAATATTTGGTTCTGATTGAAAGCAAAATGTAGATGATTTATTATTGCTTTCATCTGTCACTTGCACTTATATTAGCTATTTCAAAAGCTGAAGAACTGGCAGTGATCATGTTCAAAGTTTATAGACACAACCAACCGAACACTAACTACAACAATATTCTCTATCGACATAACGTTTTAAAATATACACTTGCAAATAACACTGGGTATTATTCTAATGAGGTCCACCCCAAACAAGGCCAAATTGAGTTGGTCCGTCGCCGTTAATCGCATCTCCATTTTCTTCACTGCACGGATCCTTTTAAGCACACGCATTTCCGCACGGAAGCTTTTAAGCACAGAACACAACACGGAACACAGCTACAGTCAATGCTTGTGCCTAATTGTCGCTTATGACTCTAGCCAAAATCATGTAAAAGTTATGCCCAATATCACAGGAGCTATGTTTTTTTTCTTTCTGTCACTGCTTTAAAAAAAAAATGGACTAAACTTTTAGGGCCAAATTTGAGCAAATTCTAATTTTTTCAATAATCGTGATTAATCGCAATTAACTAACGCAATTAACTATTTAAATCGTTTGACAAACCTAAAGAATAGACATTTTCAACATCCGTAAATTACATCTTTTAAACTTTAACTTAGAACTGAAAATGAACGTTACTGCAATGTCAGACAGAGAATACTTTTCAACATTTTCTCTCTCATTGGGGTCTGTCTAAAAATTATAGTAAGACAAAAACAGCATGCCATAGCTCTATGCCTATGTTGGTGTGAATGGTGCAGATCTCTTGTAAAGAGATGCCTTTGCACAGTGCCCAAGACGCCAAAACACCGGTGGAATGAGCACTCAGAATCTCCGGGGGCTGTAAACCCTTGCTAATATAAGCATATAATAGCCTCCTCCACAATCCAATGGGACAGCTGTTGATGAGAGAGGGGCCCACGGTTGCAAGGGGGCGCCCAGGAAACGAAGAGTAGGTCACCCTTTTGCCATGCTCTAGTTTGTCCAAGTAGAAGCGCAACATGTGTACTGGACATAAACGATGGAGACGCCATTCTTCTGTAGCGTAGAAGGGTGACCGGAGGAAATCAATTAGCTCCAAGGCGATACAATTGTAATTGCTGCTGACCTTAGGCATAAAGGCGGAATTGAGTAACAACGTTACTTGGGGGAACCCCAGGCCAACTGTAGGCATGAATGGTGGACTAAAGTGCATGCAGCTCACTCACTCGCTTTGCAGAGGTAAGGGCAATCAGCAAACGTGTCTTAAAAGGAGAGATATTTAATACTCCACGCATTCCAGCTGCTCAAAGGTTGCTGAGAAATTAATTGCATTAAGCACAATAGACAGGTCCAAAGACAGGGCTAAAGGGAAAGGGGGATACCTAGTCAGTTGTACAACTGAATCCATTCAACTGAAATGTGTCTTCTGCATTTAACCCCTCTGAATCAGAGAGGTGCGGGGGGCTACCATAAATCGACATACACGTCTTCGGCGCCCGGTGAACAGTGGGTTAACTGCCTTGCTCAGGGGCAGAACGGCAGATTCTTAAATTGTCAGCTCGGGGATTCGATCCAGCAACCTTTCGGTTACTGGCCCAAAGCTCTAAGCACTAGGCTACCTGCCGGCTTGGGGATTAGACGTAAGCGACATGCTTCCTTCATGAAACACAACTGCAGGGGTTACTCTACTCTAGTTGTCAAAGCCTAGATGACAGGCCGAGAAAGCTGCTAAATGGATCTAAACAGTTAACCGTTTTGGTCACACAACTTCTCGCAAACGAGCCACTTTACAGTGAGCGTGTAGAAGGGGCTCCTGCACTCTGGGCACTCTGTGTAGCCTAGAAGACAGAGGCAAGTCACATTCAGATTCTCCTCCTCACAAGCCATGCACGGCGCGCCATAGTTTCCTAGAGGGCGGAAAATAGGCTATAGAGACAGCGGTGATATGCTACATGAAGATGAAATTGACAACCATTTCAAAATAGAAACACATGCATTGGCTAAATAGATACATTGCTGCATTGCAAACATAAAAAAATCGAGACAAAGAGAAATTCATTCACACAAAGAACCCACAGACCCGTCAGTGGCAGTGTCCCAGATAACAATATCTAACCTGTTCCGAATAAATAACTGGCGGGTTGCGGTAGGACGATATTTGTAAATTGGTGTGAACGGTGTCATTAAACAAGACGTGCTCATATTATTTATTTTATGTACTTGGTAAGAAAAGGGCCTTTAGCCGTGTTAGCTATTTGGCTAATAGCTTCGCTAGCTAGTACCACCTTAGCCGAAGACAACTGCGTGAATATTGTTGTTTCTCCGGTCTTGAGTCTCATATCACCATAGCATCGTGAGGTGTACTAAACGAGAGAAGCAAGCTGGCCAGTAGCTAGTTGGCTTTTCAGCATTGTTGTGAATTAGCCTTCACAGGCGTGACAGCAACACTACCTGAGCAGGTAGGGAACTCCAAGTTATCTAGCCATGTGTATGCCACTATGTGCAGGTAGGACTGCTAGTGTGGCTAGCTTGCTAGTTAGAAGCCTCACAGCTAAATGCCACGGCCATGAAGCTAGTAATGCATTATATAGCTAGCAACTGCCTTATGGCTAAGGTAACTAGCATATTGCTGGTCGGAGTGTGGGCTGTTCACAAACGAGTAAACGTAGGTTTTAACCAAACGAGAGAATGGCTCAGTAAGAAGCTAGAAATCTAGTCATGCTGAGGAGAGCTTTAGTGGATGCAGTCACATCCACAAAGAAGAGAAGCAAGAATGACCAGGGCTGTGTTCAGTACGTTTTTACGATCTGGAATGTTCAATTGAACGGAAACAGCGCTTTACTGAATGACCAGTTAAAAATGCGGAGTGGTTGGGTTGTGGAACAATTTCAGCATTTCCACTGCCCGTAAAATAAACTCAGCATAAAAAGAAACGTCCCTTTTTCAGGACCCTGTCTTTCAAAGATAATTCATGAAAATCCAAATAACTTCACAGATCTTCATTATAAAGGGTTTAAACACCGTTTCCCAAGCTTTTTCAATGAACCATAAACAATTAATGAACATGCACCTGTGGAACGGTCGTTAAGACACTAACAACTTACAGACGGTAGGCAATTAAGGTCACAGTTATGAAAACAGGACACAAGAGGCCTTTCTACTGACTCTGAAAAACACCAAAAGAAAGATGCCCAGGGTCCCTGCTCATCTGTGTGAACGTGCCTTAGGCATGCTGCAAGGAGGCATGAGGACTGCAGATGTGGCCAGGGAAATAAATTACGATGTCTGTACTGTGAGATGCCTAAGACAGCGCTACAGGGAGACAGGATGGAGAGCTGATCATCCTCGCAGTGGCAGACCACGTGTAACAACACCTGCACAGGATCGGTACATCCGAACATCACACCTGCGGGACAGGTACAGGATGGCAACAACTGCCCGAGTTACACCAGGAACGCACAATCCCTCCATCAGTGCTCAGACTGTCCGCAATAGGCTGAGAGAGGCTGGACTGAGGGCTTGTAGGCCTGTTGTAAGGCAGGTCCTCACCAGACATCACCGGCCACAACGTCGCCTATGGGCACAAACCCACCATCTCTGGACCAGACAGGACTGGCAAAAAGTGCTCTTCACTGACGATTGCGGTTTTGTCTCACCTGGGGTGATGGTCGGATTCGCGTTTATCGTCAAAGGAATTAGCGTTACACCGAGGCCAGTAGTCTGGAGCGGGATCGATTTGGAGGTGGAGGGTCCGTCATGGTCTGGGGCAGTGTGTCACAGCATCATCGGACTGAGCTTGTTGTCATTGCAGGCAATCTCAACGCTGTGCGTTACATCCTCCTCCCTCATGTGGTACCCTTCCTGCAGGCTCATCCTGACATGACCCTCCAGCATGACAATGCCACCAGCCATACTGCTCATTCTGTGCGTGATTTCCTGCAAGACAGGAATGTCAGTGTTCTGCCATGGCCAGCGAAGAGCCCGGATCTCAATCCCATTGAGCACGTCTGGGACCTGTTGGATCGGAGGGTGAGGGCTAGGGCCAGGGCCATTCCCCCCAGAAATGTCCAGGAACTTGCAGGTGCCTTGGTAGAAGAGTGGGGTAACACCTCACAGCAAGAACTGGCAAATTTGGTGCAGTCCACGAGGAGGAGATGAACTGCAGTACTTAATGCAGCTGGTGGCCACACCAGATACTGACTGTTATTTTTGATTTTGACCCCCCCCCCCGTTGTTCAGGGACACATTATTCAATTTCTGTTAGTCACATGTCTGTGGAACTTGTTCAGTTTATATCAGTCGTTGAATCTTGTTATGTTCATACAAATATTTACACGTTAAGTTTGCTGAAAATAAACGCAGTTGACAGTGAGAGGACGTTTCTTTTTTTGCTGAGTTCACGTCACCAATTGCTTCAAGCCATACCTTGCTACACTCAACAAACCGGAGCAAACGTACCTCAGTCTGTTCAAGAACATTCAAGAACGTTTAGGGAAAATGTGTCCTTCAGTACAAACCGTTTCACAACGTAGCAACTATTCAAGCAAACTGAACGAACCTCAGTTGGCAGGTGAGTGGCTCCCTTTATAGATCCCCACAGTGGATGTCATAATACCCATAAAACCTAGCGGTCAAACAGGGAAATGGTTGAAAATATTTTTCCACCATTCATTTTTCCCATTTTAGAAACACTTAAAACAAGGGCTGTGTTTTGTGTAGGCTTACCCTGGTGTGACGTTTTGTTATTCGTGTAAATCTCTTTCAGACAAGGTGACGTTTAAATCAATACATTCAGCTCTATTTACTCTCAGATTCAAAAATGATAATTAGCACCAAAGTAGACATCATGCAAGACTACAAATACATGCATGTCTCTCTAGCTGACACCTTTGCTAACAGGTATTGTTATATTTTAAAACATGACCAAAACATTTTTTATTTTTTTATTTTGCCAATTTATGCATTACTACATTTTGCTAACATTAGATAGTTAATCCAGAGATTCTTACCTTTGCCTGGATTCAGCAGTCTCGTCCAGATAGTAGATATAGTATTTGTAGTTCTGTAGGATAGCCACATTAGCAGCTAATTAGCATTTCATTTTTCGGGGGGGGCGAATATATTAATAAGTCACCTTGTCCGAGAGAGATTTACACAGTTATCAAAACGTTACGTCAGGGTAAGTTTACACATAACAGTCTAAAATCCCCTATGGGAAAAATGAATGGTTTAAAAACGATTTGAACCATTTCCCTGTTTGACCGCTAGGTTTTATGGGTATTATGACTCATATTGTGGTACTCTTTGGAGAAGTTGACCTAATTCACCACTTCACTTGTGTCTCCAACAGATGATGTGTGATTGGTTACGTTGAAAGATTGTGGACATGCTCATAGCTAGACATTGAAACGAATATTTGAAATATAACCTATTTCAAGACAACGAAGCTGTTAAAATGTTTAGTTGATTATAAAAGCACAAGGGAATGCAGGCCAATGCACGGTTCCAAATAAAATGGCTCAAGCCTATTAGCTACAGTTAGAGTTTCTTGAACATTTAAAAATACTAAGTAGCTACATACATCCTTTTAATAAAAATCAAGTTTAATCTGTAGTCTCCAAGAAAAACAAATATTGGGTTTACCAATGAGCGGGCGTAGATGAACCAGACGTTGGCGGCGATGTTGTCCTCTCTGGAAAAAAATATACTCCAGTTTTAGATTGCAAAGATAAGACTTCAATATAGTTTTTTCCCTACAGCAGATACACTTTACACCAAACAGAAATAAAGGGCTAAGAATGTGTCTTTCCTTTGATGGAGAGCACTCTCGACAAGCGTAGCCTATAATTGATATAGTTCTCCTCACCTCTTTAAATTGTTCCATTGCCAACAGAAATATGTTTAGCTCTTAATACGCCGCACGTCGTTAATGCTTTAGAAGACTCGGTGTGATAAAAGACTACTCTTTTCAGCTGGTAGATTTCTGCTGCTGTACTAGATAGGTGGTGTCTAGTGCTAGCACCCTCAGTCACTCCATTGAAAACCATGGACCCGAACTACGTCAGATCAGAGGAACGACGTCATGAGGGGGCTTGTTTTTATCCGTAAGTTTCGTTTAGGAGAAAAGGAGAGTTATGAGGGCCAACAAGGCAGCCAATGGCAACTTGGCATCGAGCCCCTCAGGCTTGCAGTGGAAGTCCGTTACATAACAGGCAATAATGAATGTATTGTGTTTGCTTAGTCCCAAGAATAACTGACAAAATTGTAAAGTTCAAAGGCACAAATATAACGCTGATTTATTTGGCTTTTTCACTTAAACAGCTGCATATTCGTTGGCAATGCAAAATTAGAAAATTGTGAAACAGTGTGTAGTATGGACAGTACATAAAAACACCGTACAAAATAAATCAAATATTAAACTATTACAGTTAAATACCTATTAATCTGTTATTCAATGGATATGATTGAATAAAACATGTTGCATTGGATCATCATTAAGGAATATGGGATGAGAGAATATATATAATTCCTCCATTAAAGAATGGTCAAAAAAACTAAAGCCCATAACCCAGAATGTAAGGTGAATACTTTCTGTAATCATCCTATCATGACTTGTAGCCGAACAAGTTTTAGTTATGCCTAGTGTGTCAAGAGATCAAGCAAACAAGACTTTGGCTGACGCCCTGCAATAAAAAAATTAAAAATATATATTTCTTTGTGCCCGATGTACAGCACAACGCTAACAGAGATAAGATAAAAGTAGAAAAGAAACACATGCTTTTACCAGTGTTCAATTCAAACACCCTTTGGAATATTTCTCCTTGACTGCACAGGAAGACAGGCACTGAAATAGTACTGAGTGAAGAGAGACAAGCAGCATCTGCAGCAGCAAGTAAAACTATTTCAGAGACATCTACCCTTACAGAGCTCACATACATAGCACAGTGTTATTTAAAAAAAGGCATAATGGCCACATCATATGATTATCATTGAGCAAGTCATTATCAAGTAGTCACATATACAAAAATATACACCTCTTTACAGTGAAAAGGCTCACTGAGGGAACGTTGTACAGTAAAACTACCATTGTTGACTTAAATCTTCCAACATAAACAGAAGAATTCCTCCCTTGCATTGCCAAGTATTTTGTGCCCAACAATACTTGACATGAGGCAGGACTCCATTGCAAATAAAACAGGTTCTCTCTGCCCACACTAGTTAATTTCCACCCTGGCTTCTTGATGCATCGGGGGACCTTGGGCCGGTTCCATTCTGAGCCATTTTGTCTCAGTAGAGTAGGAAAGGCACTTGGTTTGGGCTGCTGCTGCCCCGTCGGCAGGTCCCAGGCAATGCAGGCCTGGTCCTCACCAGCACAGGAAAGAGCCACAGGGCCCCAGTATGTGTCCACTCGTAAGGCAATCAATCAAATGTATTTATAAAACGCCCTTTTTACATCCGCAGGTGTCAGAGTGCTATACAGAAACCCAGCCTAAAACCCCAAGGCAACGCTCCTCTGTGCCGTACCCATCACCTGGCTTTCAGGCAGGCTCCGTGTCCAGTGTGGCACGGGATTTGTAGGGGAGATTTCTGAGGGTGTGGAGGGTTCTGAGGGCTGGGTGGGCAACTGTCTGTGGGGGCAGGTCTGGCAGTGTGGATGAGGGTGATGTAGGCAGTACTGGTTTGACTGGTAATGATGTGGATGATACTGGCTCTACTGGTAATGTGGTTGTGTTTGATAGTGACTATATGGGTGTAGAGTCTGATACGGTCACTGACTGTATGGGGTCTGTGGATGGATATGTGCTTGACACCATCACAGGCTGTGAGGGTACTGTGTTTGACGGTGTTGGTTCTTCCGGCTGCGACGTGTGTGTCTGCAGCAGCTCTGTGGCCTTGGGCCCGGTGTGTGTGTAGGGAGTCCGTATCCAGGCGAGCTGCTCTGAGCTGGAGTAGTAGGGAAGGAAGTGCCTTCTGTGCACAGGTGTGCATGGACAGGAAGGTGTGGCGCGGGAGGTGAAGTAGGTGACAGTCATCAGCGATGGAGCCCAGAGTCTCCTGGACCTCTGCTGGTAACTCCCTGTAATGGTGTTTCTATAGGAGGGACAAAAGAAGAAGGATTCATATAAAACTGACATCTAAATCAGGTTGCATAGAGAAGGGTCTGCATACATTGTTACACCAAATCACAATTCACCAACTAAAAGTACAGCTTTCATGGTTGTTAACAAATTCAAGTTAAAAAACGTTAATAGATTGCTTTTTATAAATGTTGTGCTACATTTAACTGCCGAAAATGCTGTTGGTGAAGTCACTTCCTTAGTAGGTGATGTCAGAGGTCAGCATGTGGGAGAAGTCGAGATCAGGGACGATCTTTGAGTTTCCCACTAGTAATTACAAGTTGTAGGTGCGTTCAAGTGGATTTTCCCAGTCTACCGACTGGTAAATACCACCTTCCCACTTGGTTATGAACGCAGCATTAGTTCCACAAGCTCAAAATATCTGCAAACTAACACAGTAACAGATATTAATGCTGATTTAATTTGGCATTTTCACTCCAACAATGGCAGACATGTTGGCAAAAGGAGACAATTGCAAAACTGAAAATGGAATATCATAAAACAAACTATTCTTGCATTCAGGATGGCATGTTAGAAATTAAATCTTAACAGTAAAAGGCATCGTCAGACGAGACTGCAAAAGATTTACTGTTCACTTTTGCAGAAAACCCTCTTCACTTAACTTTAATCAGCTTGCATTAGACAAAATACTGTACATTCTTGGGGTTTTTGATGTACAATGAACAGTACAAAATAAACCTGAAGTAAATGCATTCCACTTAAAAATAAAATATTAACAAACTATAACAGTTAATTCATGTAATAAATGAAGACCTATTTAACTGCCAATCATTATACAGACAATACGATTGAATAAAACATGTTGCATTGGATCATCCTTCATCAAAGCTAGGATGAGAGAAAACACATCATTCCTCTGACAGCAAAAACCAGAATGTGAAGTGAATGCTTTCTGTAATCATCCTATCATGACTTGTAGCTGAACCAGTTTTAGTAAAGGCCTAGTGTGTCAGAGATCAAGCAAACAAGACTTTGGGCGATGTCCTGCAATAAAAACACAATCAGATCACATATTGCCTTGTGTCTGATGTACAGCACAACGCTATCAGAGATAAAAGTAGAAAAGACAAACACATTATGCTTTTACCAGTGTTCAGTTCAAACACCCTTTAGCATATCTGTGCTCGCCTGCACAAGAAGACAGGCACTGAAATAGTAGTTATTCAAGAGAGAAAAGCCGTCACTAGCAGCATCTGCAGCAGCAAGCAAAACTATTCCAGAGACGTCTACCCTCAGAGCTCACATACATAACACAGTGTTATTTAAAAAGGCACAATGGCCACATCCCATGATTTTCAACGATAGTCATTATCAAGTCGTCACCTATACAAAAATATACACCTCTTTACAGTGTATAGGCTCATTAAGAGAAATAACAAGATTCCACAGTAAAACTACCATTGTCGACTTGTCTTTCAACATCAACAGAAGAATTCCTCCCTTGCTTTGCCAAGTATTTTGTGCCCAACAATACCTCACAGTACTTGACATTAGCAGGGACTCCATTGCAAATAAAACAGATTCTCTCTGTAGTACACAGTACGGCCCCCACTAGTTCATTTCCACCCTGGCTTCTTGATGCGTCGAGGGACCTTGGGACGGTTCCATTCGGAGCCATTTTGTCTCAGTCGAGCAGGAAAGGCACTTGGTTTGGGCTGCTGCTCCCCCCTGTCGGCAGCTCCCAGACACTGCAGGCCTGGTCCTCACCAGCACAGGACAGAGCAACAGAACACCAGTATGTGTCCACTCGTAAGGCAATGCTCCTCTGTGCAGCACTCACCCACCACCCCTCGTCGGCTCTCAGGCAGGCGCCGTGTCCGGTGTGGCTGGATGTGGCACTGGCAGCATGTGTGGTTCAGGTGGGACGGGATCTGTAAGGGGGGTTTCTGAGGGTGTGGGGGGTTCTGAGGGCAACACTGTCTGTGGGGGCAGGTCTGGCAGTGTGGATGAGGGTGATGTAGGCAGTACTGGTTTGACTGGTAATGATGTGGATGATACTGGCTCTACTGGTAATGTGGTTGGCACTGACTGTG
Organism: Salvelinus fontinalis; assembly: GCF_029448725.1. Lineage (NCBI taxonomy): Eukaryota > Metazoa > Chordata > Actinopteri > Salmoniformes > Salmonidae > Salvelinus > Salvelinus fontinalis. Next base: position 13,536 of record NW_026602156.1, on the reverse strand, counting down.
GGGGTGTTGTTGTGTTTGACAGTGACTGTATGGGTGTGGAGTCTGATACGGTCACTGACTGTATGGGTGCTGTGGATGGAATTGTGTTTGACACCTTCTCAGGCTGTGAGGGTACTGTGTTTGACGGTGTGGGTTCCTCCGGCTGCGACATGTGTGTCTGCAGCAGCTCTGTGGCCTTGGGCCCGGGGTGTGTGTAGGGAGTCCGTATCCAGGAGAGCTGCTCTGAGCTGGAGTAGTAGGGAAGGAAGGACCTCTCGTGGGCACAGGTGCGCATGGCCAGGTAGGTGTGGCGCAGCAGGTGGGGGAAGCGGGAAGTGAAGTAGGAGACAAAGTCATCAGGGATGGAGCCCAGAGTCTCCTGGACCTCTGCTGGTAACTCCCTGTAATGGTGCTTCTATAGGAGGGACAACAGAAGAAGGATTCATATAAACTGACATCTAATCAGGTAAACACACATAATTTAGCTGAAAAGACACCCATACCTTGTTTCTCATGGCACGGAGAAGATCTCTGACAGACCCTCCTTTATACGACCGGAATTTGCGTAGGTCTGCCAAGAGAAAATACATGCAATGATTAATCCACACAGTACATTCTAATAATTTATCCTAAAATGTATAATTTATCCTAAAAGTCTCATAATACAGCAAGATTGAAATACCTCACAATGTCCTGGTTTAAAGTTAGATTTCCTATAAATATAGTCTACCTGTCAGGAAATCTTCAGCCGACTAGTTCTCCACAAGGCATGAAAACATAACAAGCTAAATAGACAAATGACTGACATGCAAATTAAAAACTCATGAGTGCAACAGTCACAGCGAACCTTCTCTTACAATTTCTTTCATATACAGTAAGTAGCATATTAAGATTAGAACAACCCTATGAAACAACCCTATAAAGATGAACACTCAATAGGAAGCAAAGCAGCCTTTCAGGTTGAGAAGAGCTCAGCTAAATGCTGCAGTCTGGATTGACAGGAAATGCAAACCACATCCACCGTCACTGCATTTTATAATCACTGCACTTGAGAAACATTAACCCTAACTGGGCAACTAATAATCAGGTTCAGTACAAAACTGTAGTAGGTCATATCATTTCTTAACTCATGAAATATATACCCTTTAATTTATTAAAGGCACTAGCATAGTGGTAGGGTTAAAATTGAACTCAGACCAGTCTCTTTACCAGTCTACACTCATGATGTGGACAAAGTCTTGTAAAACAGGTATGTGGTTGTAGCTACAACTGATCTCAGGCCAGTCTCTCACCGGTCTGTAGAGGCACTGTGATGTGCTCCCTCCAGTCCAGTTTCACCACGGCCCGCCCCCCTCGCTCCAACTGCCTTACGATTGGTCCGTCCAGCGGCTCCTTCTCTATCCTGTCACTCAAGTCCTACAGGGGAAACAAGATGAAATATGGGTTTTTATTTAAACAAAGAAAATGTCGTTATTGGAAAATGTTCCGTTCACAGTTGCACCTCGTGCTATACTGATTTATGTGGAACAGTTTTAATAGAAAAGTAATGGATTTGATTGTGACCTGGAAGAACTGCAGCTGTTTCTCCAGGCTCCAGAAGAAGGGGTGTTTGAGCACGCTCTCAGCAGAAGGCCTCCTCTGGGGCTCCATGCTTAGCATCTGTTCTATCAGGTCTGCGGCCACGATGTCCTCTGGGAAAGACCAGACCAAACACTCAGTCACTATGGGGCGGTGTTGTGGCAGAATTGGGGTGAGCTATTGTCACTTCTCAAGGGTTATGTTATTGTTCTGTGTTGGACTGTGATGTTATGCATTTCATAACTCCTGTTATGTCTGCACCCTAAAACAAGGCCATTGTGTTCTGGAACTGTTGCTTGTATAAAATAACTTGTAACAATATGATTGTATTATTACCTTCCACGGTAAAAGGGACATGTAGCCATTTACTCTTGGAGCTCCTTCCCTGACTGTGATCAGAGAGGGATCTACCTAGCAGCTTCTCGTCTGTATTAAAGATTCACTATTATAACTATAAATGAGTCTCTGTCTAATCTTTGGATCAAATTTTCCACAACAGAGGTCTCTGATGTGAAACAACTGATTGTCAATGTTTGGGTTTGCATTAAACAAAATTGCAATAACATCAGGACCCCGTCTGTCTATAATAACTCTCATACTGCCTTTACCAAAACTGTCCAATGTAAACTTATTGCTCTCTTTTTTGTACTTTCAAAGGCTGAACTGATACTCACCAGCACGAAACTACTGTTTCTTAGACAGTCAACATCCTGGTTTAAATCAAATCACTTCAAAACCAATCCTACACCAACTTCCCCTCACTGCCTTCCTGTGGGTCTGAGAACAGGAAGTGATGTCCTCACCATGTTTGTGGGGCTGTAGCTGGTCCAGGCTGTAGGCTCCCAGCAGTATGTTGGCTTGCCTCTGCAGGGACTTGCCAAAGGGATGACATCCCCAGGACACCACATAGTAGAACACACAGCCTGCAGAGAAGATGTCCACCGTGCAAGTCTACAGAGGAAGAGAGAGAGGTTAGGAGTTCAATAATGGCGTTCTGTTGATGGTTAGCAATCATTGTCTTTGATAAAGGCAAGATAAGTATGTGACAGTGAACTGCATTCAAATCAATTTAAATTAGTATCAGACAGCGACAGTCACACAGGCTTTTGTTTCATGACAGCTGCTATCTGTAAAATCCGGACCAGTCATGTCTCCAGTAGAGAGAGGGACCACTCACAGGGTTGTCCTTGCAGTCCTCATTGAGGACCTCTGGGGCGATCCACCCCTCGGTGCCGGGCACCCCGGACCTCCTGCTGAAGCTGTGTCGGCCCACCGCCAGCTTCTTACACAGGCCAAAGTCGGAGATCATGGCCCGCGCCCGACCGTGGGCGTTGGGCATGGACACCAGGATGTTGTGGGGCTTCAGGTCTCTGTGCACTGGGGACGGGAAGAGTGGAGAAGATCAGATCAGGCTGGAAGAATAACCTGTAACCTAGGAGATCTTAGATGTTTACTGTACCTAGTCCAGCTGCAGTAGTCTTGTGAATCTTATTGAAAATATTACTGTATGGTTTGCCCTAACTGTAACTTACATAGAAACATTTGAGTATAACCTTTGTGTTCTTCATGAAAAGCTATATTAAAACTTAGTGGAGGTGCACATCTTGTGATTCTTACCTATATTGAGGGAGTGCAGGTGTGCCAGTCCTGACATGGTCTGCTGCAGCAGCATCACAGGCTCCAGTCCATGCCGATCAAAATCCTGTCTCTCCACATACTGAAAGAGGAAACAAAGAGTCCACATCCAGTGAGTGAGTAAAAGTAACAAGATTAACCTGATGAGGATAGAGGGCGCTATTTACACTTTGGGGGAAAAACGTGCCCAATTTAAACGGCCTCGTACTCTATTCTTGCTCGTACAATATGCATATTATTATTACTATTGGATAGAAAACACTCTCTAGTTTCTAAAACCGTTTGAATTTTGTCTGTGAGTAAAACAGAACTCATTTGGCAGCACACTTTCTGACCAGGAAGTGGAAAGTCTGAAAATTATGCTCTGTTCAAGGGCCTGCCTATAAATGGGCATGACACGTATGAGTATACATGCACGTCATACACCTTCCCCTAGATGTCAAGAGGACGTGAGAGAAGAAAGGAAGTGTTTATCTTGGTCTGAGGTGGAATAAATCATCTTGGCACGACGAGTCATCCATTTTTTTTTTCTGGAGAGCACGCAGATGGACCTGGAATTGCCTTTTGAAAAGCCGTCGTTATAGGCGAATACTTTCTCCGGCTTTGATTTTATTTGATACATGTCACAATATCATCGTAAAGTATGTTTTTTCAATATAGTTTTAATAGATTATTGAAATTTTTTCGGGACGTTAGGCGTGTTGCGTTGTCTGTGTTTGTTGACGATGGGGAGCTTCGCGCCACTTGGCCAGTGTGCTTGCTAATTCAAGAAGGAAAAACGATGTTCTAAATCCAAACAACGACTGTTCTGGACAAAGGACCCCTTGTCCAACATTCTGATGGAAGATCACCAAAAGTAGGACCCATTTTGTGATGCTATTTCATATATGTGTCGAACTGTGTACTAGTAGTTTTGCGCCCAGGTTTTGGCCACTCTCCTCACTATAACATAAGCCTTATGTCGTAATGAAGATATTTTAAGAATTCTAACACTGCGATTGCATTAAGAACTAGTGTTACTATCATTTCCTATACAACATGTATTTTTTTGTAATGTTTATGAATTGCTATTTGGTCAGAATAGGTGAGAGTCTAATAGAAATATCCGCACATTCTGGGAAATAGAAGCTACGTTACCATAATGGATAACCACTGATTTCAGCTCTAAATATGCACATTTTCGAAACATAAGTGTATGTATAACCTGATGTTATAGGACTGTCATCTGAGGAAGGTTTATGAAGGTTAGTGAAAATTAATATCTTTTGCTGGTTTATTCGCTAACGCTAACGTGCCTATTGCTATCGCTAACGTGCCTTGATGAATGAATGCGGAAGTGTGGTAGGCTATTGTAGTAAGCTAATATAATGCTATATTTTGTTTTCGCTGTAAAACACTTAAAAAATCTGAAATATTGGCTGGATTCACAAGATGCTTGTCTCATTTGCTGTACACGATGCATTTTTCAGAAATGTTTTATGATGAGTATTTAGTTATTCCATGTTGGTCTCTAATTACTCTGGCTGCTTCGGTGCTATTTTTGATGGTAGCTGTGATGGTAGCTGCAATGTAAAACTGATTTATACCTCAAATATGCACATTTTTCAAACAAAACATAGATTTATTGTGTAACATGTTATAAGACTGTCATCTGATGAAGTTGTTTCTTGGTTAGTTTGGTTGGTTCTTGGTTAGTTAGGTTGGCTTTGTGCATGCTACATGTGCTGTGAAAAATGTCTGTCCTTTGTATTTGGTGGTGAGCTAACATAAATATACGTGCTGTTTTCGCTGTAAAACATTTTTAAAAATCGGACATGTTGACTGGATTCACAAGATGTGTATCTTTCATTTGCTGTATTGGACTTGTTAATGTGTGAAAGTTAAATATTTAAAAAAAATATTTTTTGAATTTCGCGCTCTGCCTTTTCAGTGGAATGTGGGAGGAGTTCCGCTAGCGGAACGCCTCGGCCAAACAGGTTGAGAGGATGAATTAATTAATAAATGAGAGCATAAGCTGAAAGGTCAGGAAGAGAGAGGGTGTTGTAGGGCTTAAGACAACTTTGGCGGGCCAGAAACATTTGGCTTGTGGGCCGCATTTGGCTTGTGGGCCGGGTGTTGCAGACCCCTTGGTTTGGTGGTCAGTGAGGCTGCAGTACCTCTTGCAGTGAGGCGGCACACAGCTCTATGGCGATGTACTGGAACTGGCGGTCCCTCTCTGTGCAGAAGTAACGGATGACGTTGGGGTGCTCGTCCGACTCGCGCAGCAGGTCCACCTCACGGTCAGCAAAGCTGAAGCATTCTGGGAGGATCCTCTTGACTGCCACGGCACGGTTGTCAAACTGACCCCTGGTGGACAGAGCAAGGGAAGGTTAGTAGAACATTCCTAAACAGACACTTTACAAAGAAAGGTTGAGTTCTTGTCTGTATGTTTGTAAAACTGAACATTTATCAAAATAAATGAAAAACGAAGGTTGTGTCCCAATTCTCTACCCACTTGCACAGAAATAATGGGGATGCAGCCAAAGACTCTCAAGAGAGTCTATATGTCGAGTAGAGATGATTGAACGACTAACTGAGCAGCCTCAAAAAGACACTTGACTTTCATTTCACTTTGTTACAAAATGTAGATACATTAGCCTGGGTTAAGACATACTTATACACGATGGTTCCCTCTGCACCGTGTCCCAAAACATTTTTGGGCCGGAAAGTTATCTTTCCAACTCTGACCATGTTGGAGTCCTCATCTGATGAACCATAAAAAAAAGCACATCAGATATTGGAATCAGAAAATTATCTTACTCTCATTTTCAAAACAATTGCCAGGCATCAAGATGAACAGAGCAGTGCTAGACCTGTTGTAAGTGAGTGTGTACAGTATGTGTGAGTAATTGTGTGCATCAATGCGTGTGTCTTTATCAATGTGTGTATCCACTTGTGCCCTCCATACCTCCGTCCTCGGGCTCGTTGGCAGAGCTGCCCAGCTCAGGCACAGACAGGTTGGAGTGGTTGGATGCACGGGGGGTGATGTTGGGGGTGCCGTTGGGGCTGCTGTGGTCTGAGTCAGCGTCCGGGGCCAGCAGGGGCAGGTCAGTCCCCGGGGAAGAGAACGGCTGTCTCCTCAGGAGATCCAGCCGCTCATCCAACTGCCTCTGGAACTGTTCATGCTGCAGCTGCTGCTGTTTGTGAACACTCTGGGAAGTACATGTATAAGTGAGCTATAGTGTTCAGGTCAGGTATGTGTTATATCCATAACTCAGCATTTCAACTAAAACTGTGGCCTTACTTCCTACATTTAACACAGAGCCTACCATCATACATGAACTAAACTGCAGCTTCCTACATTCAACACAGAGCCTACCATCACACTGGACTTAAACTGTTGCTTTACTTCATATATTTAACACAGGACTTACCATCATACAGGAACTAAACTGTGGCTTCCTACATTTAACACAGGACTTACCATCATACAGGAACTAAACTGTGGCTTCCTACATTTAACACAGAACGTACCATCATACTGGAACTAAACTGTGGCTTTACTTCATACATTTGTCACTCATGTTCAGCTTGTTGACTGACAATCTGTACAGCCAGGTAGTAACAGCCACAGCCATACACCAGATCACCAATAGGTGTCAGTGCTCCCTCACCTTGGGGTAGATGATGATGAAGGCTACCCAGCCAGTCAGGAGGAAGGTGCTGAAAATGATGGTGGCCATGTCTTTAAGCATGGAGTCCACAGGGGCCTCCACCCTCACCGGTGTGGTCTGCCCACGCTGCTCCTGGATGGAGGTGACCGCCGGGGGGCTGGGGCCCACAGTGGGGCCTTCTCCCATGTCACTCTCATTCACCTTCTAGGGGAGGACGAGGGAGAAGATATTTTATATACTCCAACAAAATCAAAGAGGAGAGGTTAGTTGGCATGCTGAAGGACTGAAACACACACCTCCTCTAGGGTCTTCTCTGTGGTGGTGGGGATGACATTGCCCTGCTGGCGTGGGATACTGTCAGGGAACTTCTCCAGGATCTTGTTATGGGCATCAGGAGGCGTCTCATGATGACCTGGGAGAGAAACGCATCCAACCAGCAACAGCATCACCACTATGATGACATTACAGTGTGTGTAATAACATCTATATAACATCAATAACACATTCTTAAATCCTTGAATCATCATGCTGATATCACTCTCAAAACCAACGTTCAACCTTATTCTACTGCCACAACTGCATGGACTTGGACAATGCTTGTGTTCCACATCTGAGAACTGACTGAGCATCCAGCAGAGAGCACTATAATAACACAAGGTAGACACTGGGGGGGGGAAGGTAGGCGTAGACACTGGGGGGGGGGGGGGGGGAATGCATGAGAGGGGTGTTTTCTACCTATAAGGAGTAGGTGGTTCCTCATGAAGTTGATGTGGTTGCGTTCCCTCAGGGCAGAGTTGAATTTGACGCTGGTCCTGGGGGTGATCACACACTCCTCCTCCATTGTTACCTCCTGGCTGTTAGGACCCTCCAGCATGGGGAAGGTGCTGCCGCGGGGCTACAGGAGACACACAAACCACTAGATTATGGACCCTTTATTTAACTAGGGAAGTCACCTAGTGATTAACATCCTTTTCAAGTACTAAGTAGTTCAATGTTAATATACACTACCTGGACAAAAGTATGTGAACACCTGCTCATCGAACATCTCATTCCAAAATTATGGGCATTTAATATGGAGTTGGTCCCCCTTTGCGGCCTCCACTCTTCTATGAAGGCTTTCCACTAGGTGTCGGAACATTGCTCCAAGGACTTGTTACCATTCAGCCAAAAGAGCAGTATGCACTGATGTTGGGCGATTAGGCACTGATGCTCACAGTCTGCGTTCCAATTCATCCTAAAGGTGTTCGATGGGGTTGAGGTCAGGGCTTTGTGCAGCCCAGTTAAGTTCTTCCACACTGATCAACAAATCATTTCTGTATGGACCTCTTTGTGCACAGGGACATTGTCATGCTGAAACAGGAAGGGGCCTTCCCCCAAACTATTGGAAGCACAGAATCGTCTAGATTGTCATTGTATGCTGTAGCGTTAAGATTTACCTTCACTGGAACTAAGGGGCCTAGCCCAAACCTTGAAAAACAGCCCCAAACAATTATTCCTCCTCCACCAAATGTTACAGTTGGCACTATGCAGTCGGGCAGGTAGCGTTCTCCTGGCATCCACCAAAACCAGATTAATCTGTTGTACTGCCAGATGGTGAAGCGTGATTCATCTCTCCAGAGAATGGGTTTCCACTGCTCCAGAGTCCAATGAGGAAGAGATTTCCACCACTCCAGCTGGCACCTGGCATTGCGCATGGTGACCTTAGGCTTGTGTGCAGCTGCTCTGCCATTTCATGGAGCTCCTGACGAACAGTTCTTGTGCTGATGTTTCCAGAGGCAGTTTGGAACTCGGTAGAGAGCGTTGCAACCGAGGACAAGCAATTTTTATGCGCTACACGCTTCAGCACTCAAATAGCCCGAATCCACTCATTTGAAGGGGTGGCCACATACTTAGTGTAGTTTAATGTTGTTAAATGAATACATCCTTTACTACTTTGAAGGAAACTGAAATAAGTGGGATGTCAAGATCAAATGGATTACGTCAAATTAATCTCAACATCTTATTGTAAATAGATAGAAATAAGGGGTCTTGCTGATACTATCCCATGTTGCTCTGTGCTGCAGGGACCCAGGCCTGAGGGGATTGTGACCTGTGTTGTGGTCAGGTAAACAACCAAACCAACACTAGTGCAGGGTCCCTGTGACTCTTAACTCACATATTTGATCTTGGGCTAAGAGATCAGCTCCCAGAAGCTTCCAGTTGTTTGGTGATGTTCTAGATTCTAGACGGAATGTCACATTTTGTTCTAACACAGAAGAGCCTAGTGCCACTCACCACGACCGTGACCCCATCATGCACCAGGGAGGGCGATGCGTACAGGCTGGTGGAGTACTTGCCTACGTAGAGTGTGGCCCTGTGAAAACAGAACAGGATAGTCTTAATGTTAGCTTTAAACAAGGAAGAGAAGCCTAATAGTAAACCTCAACCAGGACATTTAGAATAGGGACATTCTCTATTATACTGTAGACAGCTTTGACTTGAGTCAGAAAACTGCACTATTGGTTACAAACAGACAATTTCACACACACACTACAAGATCACCCACTGAAACTCTTATTTCTCCTTTCTTCTGAAAGCTGGTGTAAATAGAAGTACAGAACTGTATTGTGAAAACACGACTGAAAGAGTCCATCTGTGTTGGTTAGACGTATCACTTTATGAACAAATGATGCACATCTCTACAAGTCCTGACTACACCACCAATGGCTCGTGCAATCATCAAACATAGATATAAAGAGATCTTCAATACACCCCATCAATGATTCAGAGCCCTGGAATGCATTTCAAAGCTCTAACACGACAGGTAGAGATGGGGCCAACCCCTGTTCTCAGGATGGGGAGATCAACCGTAACGCGTGCTGAATGCAAAATCAACTTACTCAACCCATCTTAAATTACTTGTGAGACTTCAAGAGTTCAGCTAAAGCATTTTCAAGGGGTGCCCTTTTAACAAAAGAAATGTCTTGAAGGACAACAGAGATTCGGCGTAAATTATTTCATTAATCATAAAAGAGAAAAGGAAGTGGCTAAATAAGCGTGATAAACTAATTCAACAGAAGTCAAAGGAGAATGGTCTCGGCAGAAATGCTGTGGCAAATGCTAAAGGGGAGAGGCTCTGCTTGGAGTCTTGCTGAGCATAGACTGGAGCTGATAGAAACCAATCAACATTGTTTATAGAAAAGGGTGGGGCTTCTATTCCTATAACCCATCAGGACGGAATCCTCACCCCAGATATGCAAATACAGTACGAGTCAAAAGTTTGAAAACACCTGCTCATTCAAGAGGTTTTCTTTATTTGTTGCTATTTTCTACATTGCAGAATATATGTGTTTGCACATTCAATGCCCATGGCTATGTGAGATTTGCATGAAAGTTCAAGCTAAAACAGTAGTGAGCTCTACACTTTAAAATACCCACCCCTGGAGGGATTTACTCTAGAAAAACAATGACATGAGGGTAAAATGGAGACTCTTCCCTGTCCAAAAGTGACAATGAAAAAGTTTCATCCAATTGTCTATGTTTTTCTATGAAAGCATAAGCCGCCTACAAAGTCATATTTTAAGTCAGGGTTTTGCGGCCTCCATAGCTGAGTAACTAAAGGGAAGCCACTGTCGATCACACAGTCTACTTACATGAGCTTGTTCTTGGGCTTCTTCTCCTTGGGGAAGGGATACTTCCACTGCGTGATGCGGCCCACCTCGCCTGACATGAAGGTGAGGTAGCGCAGCGTTTCCACAGCGACGTTGGTGAGCGGCACCTTGCGCAGGCCCTCACGCTGCCATATGTACATGGCCACCACGGGGGAGTTGTAATTCTGGATCCACTGGACGTCACCCGACTCACTGTCCACTGTCACCACCAGCCCATCACCATTGGAGACAAAGTGGGCCATCTCTATAAGGGGAGGGGGAGAGGGGGGTTACGTAAACTGGGTGTATGTATTGCATCATTGCAACTATGTGAACGATGGCGTGAGGTGGATAATACACATATAGAAAGAGAGGTAGAGAGGGAAAGAGAAACGTGAGGAGAGAGAGGATATTTAATATTAGTTTCCTTGATATTGGATGATGTTCAATAGTAATATGTTGTGAGGATAATGACAGTAGAAAATCATCTCCCTGGATCTATGTAGCATGAGATATGCTTTCAACCAGAGAGCAGGGCCGGGACGATATCAGTAACACAATACACGTTAGTATCATGGCAAGAAAACAAAAACATGAAGCGGATTAACTTCTTTAGAAAAACAGCCCTGATGTTGGAAACAAAAATCATTGTTGTCATCCAGAATCAGAGGTATTTCTTTTCCAAGCTGTAGCACACAATATGTTACATCCTGCAGGTTCTTACAGGACCAAAGAGTTACATCTGCTTCCTGTTTTCCTTTTTGCCATGGAAAATATATTGTGATACTGGCATCATCACAGCCCTACCAGACAGCATATCGCAAACAACTCAGTCTCTCACATACATAGCCTACATTCACTGTCGCTATGGAGAGATGTAAAAGCATGTCTTACTGTATTTGGTGTCGTCGTCAGGCACCGTGGAGGCGTAGTCGAAGTAGGTGGCATTCCAGCGGAGCTCTCTACTCTTGGTGTCGTACATGGTGATAGTGTACTCTGGGGAAGGGACAACATCATATACTGTAGCCTAGAACATGTAGGATATGCCAGAGTAGTGAAAGTAAACTCAGCAGGACTCAAACCATGGTGATATTGTGTTTTGGGAAGAAATGGTGAGAGCGCTCATTACAACTATACAGCCATGCTAGCTATGGTGACAACAGTGGCCAACTTAGAAAAACACAGGATAACATGACAGAAGTCCAAATTCATGTTCCCCTGACAGAGGTATACCACATCTCAAAGCATTTATAGGCCACTTCTTGGACTGCTGCCCTGGCAGCCTGACCTTTACAAACGCCATAAATATCTACAACAAGCCACAAACAAGTCATCTAAAGTGACATCAAAATTAAGCAGATGCCATAGGACAGGGTATGACAGATCACCGCAGTAATAACTGGGAGTACAAATGGGCATGGAAGTAGCGTAGCATTTCCAAGGCAGGAAAGTTGCCCCTAATCACTGATCTTGGGTCAGATTCACATTTTCCCCTCTAATGGTTAAGGTTAGGATTGGGGGAGGGGAGCTGATCCAAGGTCTGTAAAGGGGATATGAATGAGGATGTGGAAAATTAAACCCAGTACAACAAGATCCTGGTTAAAATGTCAGAGGGAGAGAAATTTCACTTGCTTTGGCAATGTAAACATATGTTTCCCATGCCAAAAAAGCCCCTTAAATTGAAGAGGCTTTGCGTCGACACCAGACTTTTACATAAGTGCCATTAGCAGAGAGGGTTGAGGCGTCTGCATGCTTCCCAGCTGAAACAGTTCGGAAGAGTTTGTGCATATATTATGATGACATTTAGTGATGTTTTTGTTTGTTTTGGACTTCAGTGAGGGTTTTTGAGTGTTCGGGCACACACATTTCTGTCTGGACGCAAGACGAAGTAGGTAGCCGAAGTCTACGCCCCTTCGTCTGAGATTGGTCAACAGTAGTGATTCTTCAATAAAGTCTCTTGTCATTCGACGAGAGACGACTCATTTTCATGCACATTGTTTCATTGAGAAATAATGCACCAAACATCTTAGTTAGATTCAAAATTGCGCAACAAAGATCTCCTCGGGAAAAAAACTTTAAAATGAATGATAGATTCCTTGAGTTAGATTAATTCTGACTATTTTGAGAAAGTGTATACTGACTACGGTGTCTCAAAAATGGACAAATAGCACTACAGCTGCGTTTTTCTCGTTTTTCAAGCGAATGTCTTTTAAGGGAGTATGTGAGCACACACGTTCGGTTCGCCTAGCTGACTTCGGCTAGCTGCCAGCTGACCTGAAGCATGCTGACGCCTTTAGACAGTACAAACAAATTAGCTGGGATAGGCTGGAGAGAAGATACCTATGGAGATTAAGTAAGTAGATTTGGGGCTGTGGGGGAAGGATAGGTAGGGCTGACCAGGTGAAGCCAGGAAGAGGCAGGGATGTAGAGGGGACAGGGGTTGGGGGCAAACGGGTCTATCCATAGAAACGAATAGACAGAACACATCTCTATGAGCCTGGGCCTAACTGAACCTCATAGGTATTACCCAGTGGCTTAAGGGAGAGAAGTGAATAATGAATATCCCATGGAGATGTTTAGACCCCAAGCCAGCCAGGTGGGTGTGGTGTGGGCTACAGGTGCCTACCGGTACGTCCCAGGTACAGCAGGGAGGAGGAGGGACACAGCATCTCAGCAAAGGAGGAAGTGAGGGTCTGCTGCTTCTCCCCTGTCAACAGGTCCACCACGTACCACAGGTCCTGCTTCTTACCTGCGCATACACACAAAGTGATACAAAAACAGACATAAGGAGATCATGAGGACACAAACACATGGACACAATAGGGCTGAGTGATATATATTGAATTCATTTGTTTTTATGTCCACTTCTTGTGTCTTTTTGGTCTCATCTCCTTTTCATGCTCAGTTTCTGTCGCACGTGGCATTGCGTACCACTAGGAGAATTTTAGCCAAAGCCTATTATTCAAGCTGTCTAGTCTGCGTTTCAATAAATATGCAATATGCATAAAAACACAAATATATACAGAATTGGCAACTCATTCTCATTCTAGGTAGGCCACTTG
>NW_026602155.1:0-23975 GCF_029448725.1 Salvelinus fontinalis | reverse complement strand
AACTGTAATACCAACTGTTATACCAACTGTTATACCAACTGTTATACCAACTGTTTTACCAACTACATAAATACATACCAACTGTAATACCAACTGTTATACCAACTGTTATACCAACTGTTATACCAACTGTTTTACCAACTACATAAATACATACCAACTGTAATACCAACTACATAAATACATACCAACTGTTATACCATCTGTTATACCTACTACATAAATACATACCAACTGTTATACCAACTACATAAATACATACCAACTGTTATACCAACTACATAACTACATACCAACTGTTATACCAACTGTTATACCAACTACATAAATACATACCAACTGTTATACCAACTACATAAATACATACCAACTGTTATACCAACTACATAAATACATACCAACTGTTATACCAACTACATAAATACATACCAACTGTTATACCAACTACATAAATACATACCAACTGTTATACCAACTACATAAATACATACCAACTGTTATACCAACTACATAACTACATACCAACTGTTATACCAACTGTTATACCAACTACATAAATACATACCAACTGTTATACCAACTACATAAATACATACCAACTGTTAGATCAACTACATAAATACATACCAACTGTTATACCAACTACATAAATACATACCAACTGTTATACCAACTACATAACTACATACCAACTGTTATACCAACTACATAAATACATACCAACTGTTATACCATCTGTTATACCAACTACATAAATACATACCAACTGTTATATCAACTACATAAATACATACCAACTGTTATACCAACTACATAAATACATACCAACTGTTATACCATCTGTTATACCAACTACATAAATACATACCAACTGTTATATCAACTACATAAATACATACCAACTGTTATACCATCTGTTATACCAACTACATAAAATCATACCAACTGTTATACCATCTGTTATACCAACTACATAAATACATACCAACTGTTATATCAACTACATAAATACATACCAACTGTTATACCATCTGTTATACCAACTACATAACTACATACCAACTGTTATACCAACTACAGAAATACATACCAACTGTTATACCAACTACAGAAATACATACCAACTGTTATACCAACTACATAAATACATACCAACTGTTATACCAACTACATAAATACATACCAACTGTTATACCAACTGTTATACCAACTGTTATACCAACTACATAACTACATACCAACTGTTATACCAACTACATAAATACATACCAACTGTTATACCAACTACATAAATACATACCAACTGTTATACCAACTACATAACTACATACCAACTGTTATACCAACTACATAAATACATACCAACTGTTATACCAACTGTTATACCAACTGTTATACCAACTACATAAAAACATACCAACTGTTATATCAACTACATAAATACATACCAACTGTTATACCAACTACATAAATACATACCAACTGTTATACCAACTACATAAATACATACCAACTGTTATACCAACTATATAAATACATACCAACTGTTATACCAACTACATAAATACATACCAACTGTTATACCAACTGTTATACCAACTGTTATACCAACTACATAACTACATACCAACTGTTATACCAACTATATAAATACATACCAACTGTTATACCAACTACATAAATACATACCAACTGTTATACCAACTGTTATACCAACTGTTATACCAACTACATAACTACATACCAACTGTTATACCAACTGTTATACCAACTACATAAATACATACCAACTGTTATACCAACTGTTATACCAACTACATAAATACATAGCAACTGTTATACCAACTGTTATACCAACTACATAAATACATACCAAATGTTATACCAACTACATAAATACATACCAACTGTTATACCAACTGTTATACCAACTGTTATACCAACTACATAAAAACATACCAACTGTTATATCAACTACATAAATACATACCAACTGTTATACCAACTACATAAATACATACCAACTGTTATACCAACTACATAAATACATACCAACTGTTATACCAACTATATAAATACATACCAACTGTTATACCAACTACATAAATACATACCAACTGTTATACCAACTGTTATACCAACTGTTATACCAACTACATAACTACATACCAACTGTTATACCAACTATATAAATACATACCAACTGTTATACCAACTACATAAATACATACCAACTGTTATACCAACTGTTATACCAACTACATAACTACATACCAACTGTTATACCAACTGTTATACCAACTACATAAATACATACCAACTGTTATACCAACTGTTATACCAACTACATAAATACATAGCAACTGTTATACCAACTGTTATACCAACTACATAAATACATACCAACTGTTATACCAACTGTTATACCAACTACATAAATACATACCAAATGTTATACCAACTACATAAATACATACCAACTGTTATACCAACTGTTATACCAACTACATAAATACATACCAACTGTTATACCAACTACATAAATACATACCAACTGTTATATCAACTACATAAATACATACCAACTGTTATACCAACTGTTATACCAACTACATAACTACATTCCAACTGTTATACCAACTGTTATACCAACTACATAACTACATACCAACTGTTATACCAACTGTTATACCAACTACATAAATACATACCAACTGTTATACCAACTGTTATACCAACTACATAAATACATACCAACTGTTATACCAACTACATAAATACATACCAACTGTTATACCAACTACATAAATACATACCAACTGTTATACCAACTACATAAATACATACCAACTGTTATACCAACTACATAACTACATACCAACTGTTATACCAACTACATAAATACATACCAACTGTTATACCAACTACATAACTACATACCAACTGTTATACCAACTGTTATACCAACTACATAAATACATACCAACTGTTATACCAACTACATAAATACATACCAACTGTTATACCAACTGTTATACCAGCTACATAAATACATACCAACTGTTATACCAACTACATAAATACATACCAACTGTTATACCAACTACATAAATACATACCAACTGTTATACCAACTACATAAATACATACCAACTGTTATACCAACTACATAACTACATACCAACTGTTATACCAACTACATAACTACATACCAACTGTTATACCAACTGTTATACCAACTACATAAATACATACCAACTGTTATACCAACTACATAAATACATACCAACTGTTATACCAACTACATAACTACATACCAACTGTTATACCAACTGTTATACCAACTACATAAATACATACCAACTGTTATACCAACTGTTATACCAACTACATCAATACATACCAACTGTTATACCAACTGTTATACCAACTACATAACTACATACCAACTGTTATACCAACTACATAAATACATACCAACTGTTATACCAACTACATAACTACATACCAACTGTTATACCAACTGTTATACCAACTACATAAATACATACCAACTGTTATACCAACTGTTATACCAACTACATCAATACATACCAACTGTTATACCAACTACATAAATACATACCAACTGTTATACCAACTACATAAATACATACCAACTGTTATACCAACTACATAAATACATACCAACTGTTATACCAACTACATAAATACATACCAACTGTTATACCAACTACATCAATACATACCATCTGTTATACCAACTACATAAATACATACCAACTGTTATACCAACTACATAAATACATACCATCTGTTATACCAACTACATAAATACATACCAACTGTTATACCAACTACATAAATACATACCAACTGTTATACCAACTGTTATACCAACTGTTATACCAACTACATAAATACATACCATCTGTTTTACCAACTACATAAATACATACCAACTGTTATACCAACTACATAAATACATACCATCTGTTATACCAACTACATAAATACATACCAACTGTTATACCAACTACATAAATACATACCAACTGTTATACCAACTACATAAATACATACCAACTGTTATACCAACTACATAAATACATACCAACTGTTATACCAACTACATAAATACATACCATCTGTTATACCAACTACATAAATACATACCAACTGTTATACCAACTACATAAATACATACCAACTGTTATACCAACTGTTATACCAACTGTTATACCAACTACATAAATACATACCAACTGTTATACCAACTACATAAATACATACCAACTGTTATACCAACTACATCAATACATACCAACTGTTATACCAACTACATAAATACATACCAACTGTTATACCAACTACATAAATACATACCAACTGTTATACCAACTACATAAATACATACCAACTGTTATACCAACTACATAAATACATACCAACTGTTATACCAACTACATAAATACATACCAACTGTTATACCAACTACATAAATACATACCAACTGTTATACCAACTGTTATACCAACTACATAAATACACACCAACTGTTATACCAACTGTTATACCAACTGTTATACCAACTGTTATACCAACTGTTATACCAACTGTTATACCAACTACATCAATACATACCAACTGTTATACCAACTACATAAATACATACCAACTGTAATACCAACTACACAAATACATACCAACTGTTATACCAACTGTTATACCAACTACATAAATACATACCAACTGTTATACCAACTACATAAATACATACCAACTGTTATACCAACTACATAAATACATACCAACTGTTATACCAACTGTTATACCAACTACATAACTACATACCAACTGTTATACCAACTACATAAATACATACCAACTGTTATACCAACTGTTATACCAACTGTTATACCAACTGTTATACCAACTACATCAATACATACCAACTGTAATACCAACTGTTATACCAACTACATAAATACATACCAACTGTTATACCAACTACATAAATACATACCAACTGTTATACCAACTACATCAATACATACCAACTGTTATACCAACTACATAAATACATACCAACTGTTATACCAACTACATAAATACATACCAACTGTTATACCAACTACATAAATACATACCAACTGTTATACCAACTACATAAATACATACCAACTGTTATACCAACTACATAAATACATACCAACTGTTATACCAACTGTTATACCAACTACATAAATACACACCAACTGTTATACCAACTGTTATACCAACTGTTATACCAACTGTTATACCAACTGTTATACCAACTGTTATACCAACTACATCAATACATACCAACTGTTATACCAACTACATAAATACATACCAACTGTTATACCAACTACACAAATACATACCAACTGTTATACCAACTGTTATACCAACTACATAAATACATACCAACTGTTATACCAACTACATAAATACATACCAACTGTTATACCAACTACATAAATACATACCAACTGTTATACCAACTGTTATACCAACTACATAACTACATACCAACTGTTATACCAACTACATAAATACATACCAACTGTTATACCAACTGTTATACCAACTGTTATACCAACTGTTATACCAACTACATCAATACATACCAACTGTAATACCAACTGTTATACCAACTACATAAATACATACCAACTGTTATACCAACTACATAAATACATACCAACTGTTATACCAACTGTTATACCAACTACATCAATACATACCAACTGTTCTACCAACTACATAAATACATACCAACTGTTATACCAACTGTTATACCAACTACATAAATACATACCAACTGTTATACCAACTGTTATACCAACTACATAAATACATACCAACTGTTATACCAACTACATAAATACATACCAACTGTTATACCAACTACATAAATACATACCAACTGTTATACCAACTACATAAATACATACCAACTGTTATACCAACTACATAAATACATACCAACTGTTATACCAACTACATAAATACATACCAACTGTTATACCAACTACATAAATACATACCAACTGTTATATCAACTACATAAATACATACCAACTGTTATACCAACTACATAAATACATACCAACTGTAATACCAACTACATAAATACATACCAACTGTTATACCAACTACATAAATACATACCAACTGTTATACCAACTACATAACTACATACCAACTGTTATACCAACTACATAACTACATACCAACTGTTATACCAACTACATAAATACATACCAACTGTTATATCAACTGTTATACCAACTACATAACTACATACCAACTGTTATACCAACTGTTATACCAACTACATAACTACATACCAACTGTTATACCAACTGTTATACCAACTACATAAATACATACCAACTGTTATACCAACTACATAAATACATACCAACTGTTATACCAACTACATAAATACATACCAACTGTTATACCAACTACATAAATACATACCAACTGTTATACCAACTACATAACTACATACCAACTGTTATACCAACTACATAAATACATACCAACTGTTATATCAACTACATAAATAAATACCAACTGTTATACCAACTGTTATACCAACTACATAAATACACACCAACTGTTATACCAACTGTTATACCAACTGTTATACCAACTGTTATACCAACTGTTATACCAACTGTTATACCAACTACATCAATACATACCAACTGTTATACCAACTGTTATACCAACTACATAAATACATACCAACTGTTATACCAACTGTTATACCAACTACATAACTACATACCAACTGTTATACCAACTACATAAATACATACCAACTGTTATACCAACTGTTATACCAACTACATAAATACACACCAACTGTTATACCAACTGTTATACCAACTGTTATACCAACTACATAACTACATACCAACTGTTATACCAACTGTTATACCAACTACATAAATACACACCAACTGTTATACCAACTGTTATACCAACTGTTATACCAACTGTTATACCAACTGTTATACCAACTGTTATACCAACTGTTATACCAACTGTTATACCAACTGTTATACCAACTACATCAATACATACCAACTGTTATACCAACTACATAAATACATACCAACTGTTATACCAACTGTTATACCAACTACATAACTACATACCAACTGTTATATCAACTACATAAATACATACCAACTGTTATACCAACTGTTATACCAACTACATCAATACATACCAACTGTTATACCAACTACATAAATACATACCAACTGTTATACCAACTACATAACTACATACCAACTGTTATACCAACTACATAAATACATACCAACTGTTATACCAACTACATAAATACATACCAACTGTTATACCAACTACATAAATACATACCAACTGTTATACCAACTACATAAATACATACCAACTGTTATACCAACTACATAAATACATACCAACTGTAATACCAACTGTTATACCAACTACATAAATACATACCAACTGTTATACCAACTACATAAATACATACCAACTGTAATACCAACTGTTATACCAACTACATAAATACATACCAACTGTTACACCAACTACATAAATACATACCAACTGTTATACCAACTACATAACTACATACCAACTGTTATACCAACTGTTATACCAACTACATAAATACATACCAACTGTTATACCAACTATATAACTACATACCAACTGTTATACCAACTGTTATACCAACTAAATAAATACATACCAACTGTTATACCAACTACATAAATACATACCAACTGTTATACCAACTACATAAATACATACCAACTGTTATACCAACTACATACCAACTGTTATACCAACTGTTATACCAACTGTTATACCAACTACATAAATACATACCAACTGTTATACCAACTGTTATACCAACTACATAACTACATACCAACTGTTATACCAACTACATAAATACATACCAACTGTTATACCAACTGTTATACCAACTACATAAATACACACCAACTGTTATACCAACTGTTATACCAACTACATAAATACATACCAACTGTAATACCAACTGTTATACCAACTACATAAATACATACCAACTGTTATACCAACTACATAAATACATACCAACTGTAATACCAACTGTTATACCAACTACATAAATACATACCAACTGTTACACCAACTACAGAAATACATACCAACTGTTATACCAACTACATAACTACATACCAACTGTTATACCAACTGTTATACCAACTACATAAATACATACCAACTGTTATACCAACTATATAACTACATACCAACTGTTATACCAACTGTTATACCAACTAAATAAATACATACCAACTGTTATACCAACTACATAAATACATACCAACTGTTATACCAACTACATAAATACATACCAACTGTTATACCAACTGTTATACCAACTACATAACTACATACCAACTACATAACTACATACCAACTGTTATACCAACTGTTATACCAACTGTTATACCAACTACATAAATACATACCAACTGTTATACCAACTGTTATACCAACTACATAACTACATACCAACTGTTATACCAACTACATAAATACATACCAACTGTTATACCAACTGTTATACCAACTGTTATACCAACTACATAAATACATACCAACTGTTATACCAACTGTTATACCAACTACATAACTACATACCAACTGTTATACCAACTGTTATACCAACTACATAACTACATACCAACTGTTATACCAACTACATAAATACATACCAACTGTTATACCAACTGCATAACTACATACCAACTGTTATACCAACTACATAACTACATACCAACTGTTATACCAACTACATAAATACATACCAACTGTTATACCAACTACATAACTACATACCAACTGTTATACCAACTACATAAATACATACCAACTGTTATACCAACTGCATAACTACATACCAACTGTTATACCAACTACATAACTACATACCAACTGTTATACCAACTGTTATACCAACTGTTATACCAACTACATAAATACATACCAACTGTTATACCAACTGTTATACCAACTACATAACTACATACCAACTGTTATACCAACTACATAAATACATACCAACTGTTATACCAACGACATAAATACATACCAACTGTTATACCAACTACATAAATACATACCAACTGTTATACCAACTACATAAATACATACCAACTGTTATACCAACTACATAAATACATACCAACTGTTATACCAACTACATAAATACATACCAACTGTCATACCAACTGCATAACTACATACCAACTGTTATACCAACTACATAAATACATACCAACTGTTATACCAACTACATAAATACATACCAACTGTTATACCAACTACATAACTACATACCAACTGTTATACCAACTACATAAATACATACCAACTGTTATACCAACTACATAAATACATACCAACTGTTATACCAACTACATAAATACATACCAACTGTTATACCAACTACATAAATACATACCAACTGTTATACCAACTACATAAATACATACCAACTGTTATACCAACTACATAAATACATACCAACTGTAATACCAACTACATAAATACATACCAACTGTTATACCAACTACATAAATACATACCAACTGTTATACCAACTACATAAATACATACCAACTGTTATACCAACTACATCAATACATACCAACTGTTCTACCAACTACATAAATACATACCAACTGTTATACCAACTGTTATACCAACTACATAAATACATACCAACTGTTATACCAACTGTTATACCAACTACAAAAATACATAAATACTGTTATACCAACTACATAAATACATACCAACTGTTATACCAACTACATAAATACATACCAACTGTTATACCAACTACATAAATACATACCAACTGTTATACCAACTACATAAATACATACCAACTGTTATACCAACTACATAAATACATACCAACTGTTATACCAACTACATAAATACATACCAACTGTTATACCAACTGTTATACCAACTACATAACTACATACCAACTGTTATACCAACTACATAAATACATACCAACTGTTATACCAACTACATAAATACATACCAACTGTTATACCAACTACATAAATACATACCAACTGTTATACCAACTACATACCAACTGTTATACCAACTGTTATACCAACTACATAACTACATACCAACTGTTACACCAACTACATAAATACATACCAACTGTTATACCAACTACATAACTACATACCAACTGTTATACCAACTGTTATACCAACTGTTATACCAACTACATAAATACATACCAACTGTTATACCAACTACATAAATACATACCAACTGTTATACCAACTGTTATACCAACTACATAAATACATACCAACTGTAATACCAACTGTTATACCAACTGTTATACCAACTGTTATACCAACTGTTTTACCAACTACATAAATACATACCAACTGTAATACCAACTGTTATACCAACTGTTATACCAACTGTTATACCAACTGTTTTACCAACTACATAAATACATACCAACTGTTATACCAACTACATAAATACATACCAACTGTTATACCATCTGTTATACCTACTACATAAATACATACCAACTGTTATACCAACTACATAAATACATACCAACTGTTATACCAACTACATAACTACATACCAACTGTGATACCAACTGTTATACCAACTACATAAATACATACCAACTGTTATACCAACTACATAAATACATACCAACTGTTATACCAACTACATAAATACATACCAACTCTTATACCAACTACATAAATACATACCAACTGTTATACCAACTACATAAATACATACCAACTGTTATACCAACTACATAAATACATACCAACTGTTATACCAACTACATAACTACATACCAACTGTTATACCAACTGTTATACCAACTACATAAATACATACCAACTGTTATACCAACTACATAAATACATACCAACTGTTATATCAACTACATAAATACATACCAACTGTTATACCAACTACATAAATACAAACCAACTGTTATACCAACTACATAACTACATACCAACTGTTATACCAACTACATAAATACATACCAACTGTTATACCATCTGTTATACCAACTACATAAATACATACCAACTGTTATATCAACTACATAAATACATACCAACTGTTATACCAACTACATAAATACATACCAACTGTTATACCATCTGTTATACCAACTACATAAATACATACCAACTGTTATACCATCTGTTATACCAACTACATAAATACATACCAACTGTTATATCAACTACATAAATACATACCAACTGTTATGCCAACTACATAAATACATACCAACTGTTATACCATCTGTTATACCAACTACATAAATACATACCAACTGTTATACCAACTACATAAATACATACCAACTGTTATACCAACTGCATAACTACATACCAACTGTTATACCAACTACATAAATACATACCAACTGTTATACCAACTACATAAATACATACCAACTGTTATACCAACTACATAACTACATACCAACTGTTATACCAACTACATAAATACATACCAACTGTTATACCAACTACATAAATACATACCAACTGTTATACCAACTACATAAATACATACCAACTGTTATACCAACTACATAAATACATACCAACTGTTATACCAACTACATAAATACATACCAACTGTTATACCAACTACATAAATACATACCAACTGTAATACCAACTACATAAATACATACCAACTGTTATACCAACTACATAAATACATACCAACTGTTATACCAACTACATAAATACATACCAACTGTTATACCAACTACATCAATACATACCAACTGTTCTACCAACTACATAAATACATACCAACTGTTATACCAACTGTTATACCAACTACATAAATACATACCAACTGTTATACCAACTGTTATACCAACTACAAAAATACATAAATACTGTTATACCAACTACATAAATACATACCAACTGTTATACCAACTACATAAATACATACCAACTGTTATACCAACTACATAAATACATACCAACTGTTATACCAACTACATAAATACATACCAACTGTTATACCAACTACATAAATACATACCAACTGTTATACCAACTACATAAATACATACCAACTGTTATACCAACTGTTATACCAACTACATAACTACATACCAACTGTTATACCAACTACATAAATACATACCAACTGTTATACCAACTACATAAATACATACCAACTGTTATACCAACTACATAAATACATACCAACTGTTATACCAACTACATACCAACTGTTATACCAACTGTTATACCAACTACATAACTACATACCAACTGTTACACCAACTACATAAATACATACCAACTGTTATACCAACTACATAACTACATACCAACTGTTATACCAACTGTTATACCAACTGTTATACCAACTACATAAATACATACCAACTGTTATACCAACTACATAAATACATACCAACTGTTATACCAACTGTTATACCAACTACATAAATACATACCAACTGTAATACCAACTGTTATACCAACTGTTATACCAACTGTTATACCAACTGTTTTACCAACTACATAAATACATACCAACTGTAATACCAACTGTTATACCAACTGTTATACCAACTGTTATACCAACTGTTTTACCAACTACATAAATACATACCAACTGTTATACCAACTACATAAATACATACCAACTGTTATACCATCTGTTATACCTACTACATAAATACATACCAACTGTTATACCAACTACATAAATACATACCAACTGTTATACCAACTACATAAATACATACCAACTGTTATACCAACTACATAAATACATACCAACTGTTATACCAACTACATAAATACATACCAACTGTTATACCAACTACATAAATACATACCAACTGTTATACCAACTACATAAATACATACCAACTGTTATACCAACTACATAAATACATACCAACTGTTATACCAACTGTTATACCAACTACATAAATACATACCAACTGTTATACCAACTACATAAATACATACCAACTGTTATATCAACTACATAAATACATACCAACTGTTATACCAACTACATAAATACATACCAACTGTTATACCAACTACATAACTACATACCAACTGTTATACCAACTACATAAATACATACCAACTGTTATACCATCTGTTATACCAACTACATAAATACATACCAACTGTTATATCAACTACATAAATACATACCAACTGTTATACCAACTACATAAATACATACCAACTGTTATACCATCTGTTATACCAACTACATAAATACATACCAACTGTTATACCATCTGTTATACCAACTACATAAATACATACCAACTGTTATATCAACTACATAAATACATACCAACTGTTATACCAACTACATAAATACATACCAACTGTTATACCATCTGTTATACCAACTACATAAATACATACCAACTGTTATACCAACTACATAAATACATACCAACTGTTATACCAACTGCATAACTACATACCAACTGTTATACCAACTACATAAATACATACCAACTGTTATACCAACTACATAAATACATACCAACTGTTATACCAACTACATAACTACATACCAACTGTTATACCAACTACATAAATACATACCAACTGTTATACCAACTACATAAATACATACCAACTGTTATACCAACTACATAAATACATACCAACTGTTATACCAACTACATAAATACATACCAACTGTTATACCAACTACATAAATACATACCAACTGTTATACCAACTACATAAATACATACCAACTGTAATACCAACTACATAAATACATACCAACTGTTATACCAACTACATAAATACATACCAACTGTTATACCAACTACATAAATACATACCAACTGTTATACCAACTACATCAATACATACCAACTGTTCTACCAACTACATAAATACATACCAACTGTTATACCAACTGTTATACCAACTACATAAATACATACCAACTGTTATACCAACTGTTATACCAACTACAAAAATACATAAATACTGTTATACCAACTACATAAATACATACCAACTGTTATACCAACTACATAAATACATACCAACTGTTATACCAACTACATAAATACATACCAACTGTTATACCAACTACATAAATACATACCAACTGTTATACCAACTACATAAATACATACCAACTGTTATACCAACTACATAAATACATACCAACTGTTATACCAACTGTTATACCAACTACATAACTACATACCAACTGTTATACCAACTACATAAATACATACCAACTGTTATACCAACTACATAAATACATACCAACTGTTATACCAACTACATAAATACATACCAACTGTTATACCAACTACATACCAACTGTTATACCAACTGTTATACCAACTACATAACTACATACCAACTGTTACACCAACTACATAAATACATACCAACTGTTATACCAACTACATAAATACATACCAACTGTTATACCAACTGTTATACCAACTGTTATACCAACTACATAAATACATACCAACTGTTATACCAACTACATAAATACATACCAACTGTTATACCAACTGTTATACCAACTACATAAATACATACCAACTGTAATACCAACTATTATACCAACTGTTATACCAACTGTTATACCAACTGTTTTACCAACTACATAAATACATACCAACTGTAATACCAACTGTTATACCAACTGTTATACCAACTGTTATACCAACTGTTTTACCAACTACATAAATACATACCAACTGTTATACCAACTACATAAATACATACCAACTGTTATACCATCTGTTATACCTACTACATAAATACATACCAACTGTTATACCAACTACATAAATACATACCAACTGTTATACCAACTACATAACTACATACCAACTGTTATACCAACTGTTATACCAACTACATAAATACATACCAACTGTTATACCAACTACATAAATACATACCAACTGTTATATCAACTACATAAATACATACCAACTGTTATACCAACTACATAAATACAAACCAACTGTTATACCAACTACATAACTACATACCAACTGTTATACCAACTACATAAATACATACCAACTGTTATACCATCTGTTATACCAACTACATAAATACATACCAACTGTTATATCAACTACATAAATACATACCAACTGTTATACCAACTACATAAATACATACCAACTGTTATACCATCTGTTATACCAACTACATAAATACATACCAACTGTTATACCATCTGTTATACCAACTACATAAATACATACCAACTGTTATATCAACTACATAAATACATACCAACTGTTATGCCAACTACATAAATACATACCAACTGTTATACCATCTGTTATACCAACTACATAAATACATACCAACTGTTATACCAACTACATAAATACATACCAACTGTTATACCAACTGCATAACTACATACCAACTGTTATACCAACTACATAAATACATACCAACTGTTATACCAACTACATAAATACATACCAACTGTTATACCAACTACATAACTACATACCAACTGTTATACCAACTACATAAATACATACCAACTGTTATACCAACTACATAAATACATACCAACTGTTATACCAACTACATAAATACATACCAACTGTTATACCAACTACATAAATACATACCAACTGTTATACCAACTACATAAATACATACCAACTGTTATACCAACTACATAAATACATACCAACTGTAATACCAACTACATAAATACATACCAACTGTTATACCAACTACATAAATACATACCAACTGTTATACCAACTACATAAATACATACCAACTGTTATACCAACTACATCAATACATACCAACTGTTCTACCAACTACATAAATACATACCAACTGTTATACCAACTGTTATACCAACTACATAAATACATACCAACTGTTATACCAACTGTTATACCAACTACAAAAATACATAAATACTGTTATACCAACTACATAAATACATACCAACTGTTATACCAACTACATAAATACATACCAACTGTTATACCAACTACATAAATACATACCAACTGTTATACCAACTACATAAATACATACCAACTGTTATACCAACTACATAAATACATACCAACTGTTATACCAACTACATAAATACATACCAACTGTTATACCAACTGTTATACCAACTACATAACTACATACCAACTGTTATACCAACTACATAAATACATACCAACTGTTATACCAACTACATAAATACATACCAACTGTTATACCAACTACATAAATACATACCAACTGTTATACCAACTACATACCAACTGTTATACCAACTGTTATACCAACTACATAACTACATACCAACTGTTACACCAACTACATAAATACATACCAACTGTTATACCAACTACATAACTACATACCAACTGTTATACCAACTGTTATACCAACTGTTATACCAACTACATAAATACATACCAACTGTTATACCAACTACATAAATACATACCAACTGTTATACCAACTGTTATACCAACTACATAAATACATACCAACTGTAATACCAACTGTTATACCAACTGTTATACCAACTGTTATACCAACTGTTTTACCAACTACATAAATACATACCAACTGTAATACCAACTGTTATACCAACTGTTATACCAACTGTTATACCAACTGTTTTACCAACTACATAAATACATACCAACTGTTATACCAACTACATAAATACATACCAACTGTTATACCATCTGTTATACCTACTACATAAATACATACCAACTGTTATACCAACTACATAAATACATACCAACTGTTTTACCAACTACATAACTACATACCAACTGTTATACCAACTGTTATACCAACTACATAAATACATACCAACTGTTATACCAACTACATAAATACATACCAACTGTTATACCAACTACATAAATACATACCAACTGTTATACCAACTACATAAATACATACCAACTGTTATACCAACTACATAAATACATACCAACTGTTATACCAACTACATAAATACATACCAACTGTTATACCAACTACATAAATACATACCAACTGTTATACCAACTGTTATACCAACTACATAACTACATACCAACTGTTATACCAACTACATAAATACATACCAACTGTTATACCAACTACATAAATACATACCAACTGTTATACCAACTACATAAATACATACCAACTGTTATACCAACTACATACCAACTGTTATACCAACTGTTATACCAACTACATAACTACATACCAACTGTTACACCAACTACATAAATACATACCAACTGTTATACCAACTACATAACTACATACCAACTGTTATACCAACTGTTATACCAACTGTTATACCAACTACATAAATACATACCAACTGTTATACCAACTACATAAATACATACCAACTGTTATACCAACTGTTATACCAACTACATAAATACATACCAACTGTAATACCAACTGTTATACCAACTGTTATACCAACTGTTATACCAACTGTTTTACCAACTACATAAATACATACCAACTGTAATACCAACTGTTATACCAACTGTTATACCAACTGTTATACCAACTGTTTTACCAACTACATAAATACATACCAACTGTTATACCAACTACATAAATACATACCAACTGTTATACCATCTGTTATACCTACTACATAAATACATACCAACTGTTATACCAACTACATAAATACATACCAACTGTTTTACCAACTACATAACTACATACCAACTGTTATACCAACTGTTATACCAACTACATAAATACATACCAACTGTTATACCAACTACATAAATACATACCAACTGTTATACCAACTACATAAATACATACCAACTGTTATACCAACTACATAAATACATACCAACTGTTATACCAACTACATAAATACATACCAACTGTTATACCAACTACATAAATACATACCAACTGTTATACCAACTACATAAATACATACCAACTGTTATACCAACTGTTATACCAACTACATAAATACATACCAACTGTTATACCAACTACATAAATACATACCAACTGTTATATCAACTACATAAATACATACCAACTGTTATACCAACTACATAAATACATACCAACTGTTATACCAACTACATAACTACATACCAACTGTTATACCAACTACATAAATACATACCAACTGTTATACCATCTGTTATACCAACTACATAAATACATACCAACTGTTATATCAACTACATAAATACATACCAACTGTTATACCAACTACATAAATACATACCAACTGTTATACCATCTGTTATACCAACTACATAAATACATACCAACTGTTATACCATCTGTTATACCAACTACATAAATACATACCAACTGTTATATCAACTACATAAATACATACCAACTGTTATACCAACTACATAAATACATACCAACTGTTATACCATCTGTTATACCAACTACATAAATACATACCAACTGTTATACCAACTACATAAATACATACCAACTGTTATACCAACTGCATAACTACATACCAACTGTTATACCAACTACATAAATACATACCAACTGTTATACCAACTACATAAATACATACCAACTGTTATACCAACTACATAACTACATACCAACTGTTATACCAACTACATAAATACATACCAACTGTTATACCAACTACATAAATACATACCAACTGTTATACCAACTACATAAATACATACCAACTGTTATACCAACTACATAAATACATACCAACTGTTATACCAACTACATAAATACATACCAACTGTTATACCAACTACATAAATACATACCAACTGTAATACCAACTACATAAATACATACCAACTGTTATACCAACTACATAAATACATACCAACTGTTATACCAACTACATAAATACATACCAACTGTTATACCAACTACATCAATACATACCAACTGTTCTACCAACTACATAAATACATACCAACTGTTATACCAACTGTTATACCAACTACATAAATACATACCAACTGTTATACCAACTGTTATACCAACTACAAAAATACATAAATACTGTTATACCAACTACATAAATACATACCAACTGTTATACCAACTACATAAATACATACCAACTGTTATACCAACTACATAAATACATACCAACTGTTATACCAACTACATAAATACATACCAACTGTTATACCAACTACATAAATACATACCAACTGTTATACCAACTACATAAATACATACCAACTGTTATACCAACTGTTATACCAACTACATAACTACATACCAACTGTTATACCAACTACATAAATACATACCAACTGTTATACCAACTACATAAATACATACCAACTGTTATACCAACTACATAAATACATACCAACTGTTATACCAACTACATACCAACTGTTATACCAACTGTTATACCAACTACATAACTACATACCAACTGTTACACCAACTACATAAATACATACCAACTGTTATACCAACTACATAAATACATACCAACTGTTATACCAACTGTTATACCAACTGTTATACCAACTACATAAATACATACCAACTGTTATACCAACTACATAAATACATACCAACTGTTATACCAACTGTTATACCAACTACATAAATACATACCAACTGTAATACCAACTGTTATACCAACTGTTATACCAACTGTTATACCAACTGTTTTACCAACTACATAAATACATACCAACTGTAATACCAACTGTTATACCAACTGTTATACCAACTGTTATACCAACTGTTTTACCAACTACATAAATACATACCAACTGTTATACCAACTACATAAATACATACCAACTGTTATACCATCTGTTATACCTACTACATAAATACATACCAACTGTTATACCAACTACATAAATACATACCAACTGTTATACCAACTACATAACTACATACCAACTGTTATACCAACTGTTATACCAACTACATAAATACATACCAACTGTTATACCAACTACATAAATACATACCAACTGTTATACCAACTACATAAATACATACCAACTGTTATACCAACTACATAAATACATACCAACTGTTATACCAACTACATAAATACATACCAACTGTTATACCAACTACATAAATACATACCAACTGTTATACCAACTACATAACTACATACCAACTGTTATACCAACTGTTATACCAACTACATAAATACATACCAACTGTTATACCAACTACATAAATACATACCAACTGTTATATCAACTACATAAATACATACCAACTGTTATACCAACTACATAAATACATACCAACTGTTATACCAACTACATAACTACATACCAACTGTTATACCAACTACATAAATACATACCAACTGTTATACCATCTGTTATACCAACTACATAAATACATACCAACTGTTATATCAACTACATAAATACATACCAACTGTTATACCAACTACATAAATACATACCAACTGTTATACCATCTGTTATACCAACTACATAAATACATACCAACTGTTATACCAACTACATAAATACATACCAACTGTTATATCAACTACATAAATACATACCAACTGTTATACCAACTACATAAATACATACCAACTGTTATACCAACTACATAACTACATACCAACTGTTATACCAACTACATAAATACATACCAACTGTTATACCATCTGTTATACCAACTACATAAATACATACCAACTGTTATATCAACTACATAAATACATACCAACTGTTATACCAACTACATAAATACATACCAACTGTTATACCATCTGTTATACCAACTACATAAATACATACCAACTGTTATACCATCTGTTATACCAACTACATAAATACATACCAACTGTTATATCAACTACATAAATACATACCAACTGTTATACCAACTACATAAATACATACCAACTGTTATACCATCTGTTATACCAACTACATAAATACATACCAACTGTTATACCAACTACATAAATACATACCAACTGTTATACCAACTGCATAACTACATACCAACTGTTATACCAACTACATAAATACATACCAACTGTTATACCAACTACATAAATACATACCAACTGTTATACCAACTACATAACTACATACCAACTGTTATACCAACTACATAAATACATACCAACTGTTATACCAACTACATAAATACATACCAACTGTTATACCAACTACATAAATACATACCAACTGTTATACCAACTACATAAATACATACCAACTGTTATACCAACTACATAAATACATACCAACTGTTATACCAACTACATAAATACATACCAACTGTAATACCAACTACATAAATACATACCAACTGTTATACCAACTACATAAATACATACCAACTGTTATACCAACTACATAAATACATACCAACTGTTATACCAACTACATCAATACATACCAACTGTTCTACCAACTACATAAATACATACCAACTGTTATACCAACTGTTATACCAACTACATAAATACATACCAACTGTTATACCAACTGTTATACCAACTACAAAAATACATAAATACTGTTATACCAACTACATAAATACATACCAACTGTTATACCAACTACATAAATACATACCAACTGTTATACCAACTACATAAATACATACCAACTGTTATACCAACTACATAAATACATACCAACTGTTATACCAACTACATAAATACATACCAACTGTTATACCAACTACATAAATACATACCAACTGTTATACCAACTGTTATACCAACTACATAACTACATACCAACTGTTATACCAACTACATAAATACATACCAACTGTTATACCAACTACATAAATACATACCAACTGTTATACCAACTACATAAATACATACCAACTGTTATACCAACTACATACCAACTGTTATACCAACTGTTATACCAACTACATAACTACATACCAACTGTTACACCAACTACATAAATACATACCAACTGTTATACCAACTACATAAATACATACCAACTGTTATACCAACTGTTATACCAACTGTTATACCAACTACATAAATACATACCAACTGTTATACCAACTACATAAATACATACCAACTGTTATACCAACTGTTATACCAACTACATAAATACATACCAACTGTAATACCAACTGTTATACCAACTGTTATACCAACTGTTATACCAACTGTTTTACCAACTACATAAATACATACCAACTGTAATACCAACTGTTATACCAACTGTTATACCAACTGTTATATCAACTGTTTTACCAACTACATAAATACATACCAACTGTTATACCAACTACATAAATACATACCAACTGTTATACCATCTGTTATACCTACTACATAAATACATACCAACTGTTATACCAACTACATAAATACATACCAACTGTTATACCAACTACATAACTACATACCAACTGTTATACCAACTGTTATACCAACTACATAAATACATACCAACTGTTATACCAACTACATAAATACATACCAACTGTTATACCAACTACATAAATACATACCAACTGTTATACCAACTACATAAATACATACCAACTGTTATACCAACTACATAAATACATACCAACTGTTATACCAACTACATAAATACATACCAACTGTTATACCAACTACATAACTACATACCAACTGTTATACCAACTGTTATACCAACTACATAAATACATACCAACTGTTATACCAACTACATAAATACATACCAACTGTTATATCAACTACATAAATACATACCAACTGTTATACCAACTACATAAATACATACCAACTGTTATACCAACTACATAACTACATACCAACTGTTATACCAACTACATAAATACATACCAACTGTTATACCATCTGTTATACCAACTACATAAATACATACCAACTGTTATATCAACTACATAAATACATACCAACTGTTATACCAACTACATAAATACATACCAACTGTTATACCATCTGTTATACCAACTACATAAATACATACCAACTGTTATATCAACTACATAAATACATACCAACTGTTATACCATCTGTTATACCAACTACATAACTACATACCAACTGTTATACCAACTGTTATACCAACTACATAAATACATACCAACTGTTATACCATCTGTTATACCAACTACATAAATACATACCAACTGTTATATCAACTACATAAATACATACCAACTGTTATACCATCTGTTATACCAACTACATAACTACATACCAACTGTTATACCAACTACATAAATACATACCAACTGTTATACCAACTACATAAATACATACCAACTGTTATACCAACTACATAAATACATACCAACTGTTATACCAACTGTTATACCAACTGTTATACCAACTACATAACTACATACCAACTGTTATACCAACTACATAAATACATACCAACTGTTATACCAACTACATAAATACATACCAACTGTTATACCAACTACATAACTACATACCAACTGTTATACCAACTACATAAATACATACCAACTGTTATACCAACTGTTATACCAACTGTTATACCAACTACATAAAAACATACCAACTGTTATATCAACTACATAAATACATACCAACTGTTATACCAACTACATAAATACATACCAACTGTTATACCAACTACATAAATACATACCAACTGTTATACCAACTATATAAATACATACCAACTGTTATACCAACTACATAAATACATACCAACTGTTATACCAACTGTTATACCAACTGTTATACCAACTACATAACTACATACCAACTGTTATACCAACTATATAAATACATACCAACTGTTATACCAACTACATAAATACATACCAACTGTTATACCAACTGTTATACCAACT
>NW_026602154.1:0-23986 GCF_029448725.1 Salvelinus fontinalis | reverse complement strand
GGGCCGCTAGAGTTGGGCCCAGGGCCGCTAGAGTTGGGCCCAGGGCCGCTAGAGTTGGGCCCAGGCCTGCTAGAGTTGGGCCCAGGCCTGCTAGAGTTGGGCCCAGGGCAGCTAGAGTTGGGCCCAGGGCCGCTAGAGTTGGGCCCAGGGCCGCTAGAGTTGGGCCCAGTGCCGCTAGAGTTGGGCCCAGGCCTGCTAGAGTTGGGCCCAGGGTCGCTAGAGTTGGGCCCAGGCCTGCTAGAGTTGGGCCCAGGGCCGATAGAGTTGGGCCCAGGGCCGCTAGAGTTGGGCCCAGGGCCGCTAGAGTTGGGCCCAGGGCCGCTAGAGTTGGGCCCAGGGCTCCTAGAATTGGGCCCAGGGCTCCTAGAGTTGGTTCCAGGGCAGCTAGAGTTGGGCCCAGGACCGCTAGAGTTGGGCCCAGGGCCGCTAGAGTTGGGCCCAGGGCCGCTAGAGTTGGGCCCAGGGCCGCTAGAGTTGGGCCCAGGCCTGCTAGAGTTGGGCCCAGGCCTGCTAGAGTTGGGCCCAGGGCAGCTAGAGTTGGGCCCAGGGCCGCTAGAGTTGTGCCCAGGGCCGCTAGAGTTGGGCCCAGTGCCGCTAGAGTTGGGCCCAGGCCTGCTAGAGTTGGGCCCAGGGTCGCTAGAGTTGGGCCCAGGGCAGCTAGAGTTGAGCCCAGGGCTCCTAGAGTTTGGCCCAGGGCTCCTAGAGATGGGCCCAGGACCGCTAGAGTTGGGCCCAGGGCCGCTAGAGTTGGGCCCAGGCCTGCTAGAGTTGGTTCCAGGGCCGCTAGAGTTGGGCGCAGGGCCGCTAGAGTTTGGCCCAGTGCCGCTAGAGTTGGGCCCAGGCCTGCTAGAGTTGGGCCCAGGCCTGCTAGAGTTGGGCCCAGGTCTGCTAGAGTTGGGCCCAGGGCTGCTACAGTTGGGCCCAGAGCTGCTAGAGTTGGGCCCAGGGCTCCTAGAGTTGGGCCCAGGGCTGCTAGCGTTGGGCCCAGGGCTGCTAGAGTTGGGCCCATGCCTCCTAGAGTTAGGCCCAGGGCTCCTAGAGTTGGGCCCAGGGCTCCAAGAGTTGGGCCCAGGCCCGCTAGAGTTGGGCACAGGCCTGCTAGAGTTGGGCCCAGGGTCGCTAGAGTTGGGCCCAGGGCCGCTAGAGTTGGGCCCAGGGCCGCTAGAGTTGGGACCAGGGCCGCTAGAGTTGGGCCCAGGGCCTCTAGAGTTGGGCCCAAGGCTCCTAGAGTTGGGCCCAGGGCTGCTAGAGTTGGGCCCAGGACTGCTAGAGTTGGGCCCAGGGCTCATAGAGTTGGGCCCAGGGCTCCTAGAATTGGGCCCAGGGCTCCTAGAATTGGGCCCAGGGCTCCTAGAGTTGGTCCCAGGACCGCTAGAGTTGGGCCCAGGGCTGCTAGAGTTGGGCCCAGGGCCGCTAGAGTTGGGCCCAGGTCTGCTAGAGTTGGGCCCAGGGCTGCTAGAGTTGGGCCCAGGGCTGCTAGAGTTGGGCCCAGGGCTCCTAGAATTGGGCCCAGGGCTCCTAGAGTTGGGCCCAGGGCCGCTAGATTTGGGCCCAGGGCAGCTAGAGTTGGGCCCAGGACCGCTAGAGTTGGGCCCAGGGCTCATAGAGTTGGGACCAGGGCCGCTAGAGTTGGGCCCAGGGCCGCTAGAGTTGGGCCCAGGGCCGCTAGAGTTGGGCCCAGGGCCGCTAGAGTTGGGCCAAGGGCCGCTAGAGTTGGGCCAAGGGCTGCTAGAGTTGGGCCCAGGGCTGCTAGAGTTGGGTCAAGGGCTGCTAGAGTTGGGCCCAGGGATACTAGAGTTGGGCCCAGGGCTGCTAGAGTTGGGCCCAGGGTTCCTAGAGTTGGGCCCAGGGCTGCTAGAGTTGGGCCCAGGTCTGCTAGAGTTGGGCCCAGGGCCGCTAGAGTTGGGCCCAGTGCCGCAAGAGTTGGGCCCAGGGTCGCTAGAGTTGGGCCCAGGGCCGCTAGAGTTGGGCCCAGGGCCGCTAGAGTTGGGCCCAGGGCCGCTAGAGTTGGGCCCAGGGCCGCTAGAGTTGGGCCCAGGGTCGCTAGAGTTGGGCCCAGGGCCGCTAGAGTTGGGCCCAGGGCCGCTAGAGTTGGGCCCAGGGCCGCTAGAGTTGGGCCCAGGGCCGCTAGAGTTGGGCCCAGGGCCGCTAGAGTTGGGCCCAGGGCCGCTAGAGTTTGGCCCAGGGCTCCTAGAGTTAGGCCCAGGGCTCCTAGAGTTGGGCCCAGGGCTGCTAGGGTTGGGCCCAGGGCTGCTAGAGTTGGGCCCAGGCCTACTAGAGTTGGGCCCAGGCCTACTAGAGTTGGGCCCAGGGCTGCTAGAGTTGGGCCCAGGGCCGCTAGAGTTGGGCCCAGGGCCGCTAGAGTTGGGCCCAGTGCCACTAGAGTTGAGCCCAGGCCTGCTAGAGTTGGGGCCAGGGCTGCTAGAGTTGGGCCCAGGACCGCTAGAGTTGGGCCCAGGACTCCTAGAGTTGGGCCCAGGGCTGCTAGAATTGGGCCCAGGGCCGCTACTGTTGGGCCCATGCCTGCTAGAGTTGGGCCCAGGGCTCCTAGAGTTGGGCCCAGGGCTCCTAGAGTTGGGCCCAGGGCTGCTAGAGTCTTGCCCAGGGCTGCTAGAGTTGGGCCAAGGGCTGCTAGAGTTGGGCCCAGGGCTGCTAGAGTTGGGTCAAGGGCTGCTAGAGTTGGGCCCAGGGATGCTAGAGTTGGGCCCAGGGTCGCTAGAGTTGGGCCCAGGGCCGCTAGAGTTGGGCCCAGGGCCGCTAGAGTTGGGCCCAGGGCCGCTAGAGTTGGGCCCAGGGCCGCTAGAGTTGGGCCCAGGGCCGCTAGAGTTGGGCCCAGGGCCGCTAGAGTTTGGCCCAGGGCTCCTAGAGTTAGGCCCAGGGCTCCTAGAGTTGGGCCCAGGGCTGCTAGGGTTGGGCCCAGGGCTGCTAGAGTTGGGCCCAGGCCTACTAGAGTTGGGCCCAGGCCTACTAGAGTTGGGCCCAGGGCTGCTAGAGTTGGGCCCAGGGCCGCTAGAGTTGGGCCCAGGGCCGCTAGATTTGGGCCAAGTGCCACTAGAGTTGAGCCCAGGCCTGCTAGAGTTGGGGCCAGGGCTGCTAGAGTTGGGCCCAGGACCGCTAGAGTTGGGCCCAGGACTCCTAGAGTTGGGCCCAGGGCTGCTAGAATTGGGCCCAGGGCCGCTACTGTTGGGCCCATGCCTGCTAGAGTTGGGCCCAGGGCTCCTAGAGTTGGGCCCAGGGCTCCTAGAGTTGGGCCCAGGGCTGCTAGAGTCTTGCCCAGGGCTGCTAGAGTTGGGCCAAGGGCTGCTAGAGTTGGGCCCAGGGCTGCTAGAGTTGGGTCAAGGGCTGCTAGAGTTGGGCCCAGGGATACTAGAGTTGGGCCCAGGGCTGCTAGAGTTGGGCCCAGGGTTCCTAGAGTTGGGCCCAGGGCTGCTAGAGTTGGACCCAGGGCTCCTAGAATTGGGCCCAGGGCACCTAGAGTTGGGCCCAGGGCAGCTAGAGTTGGGCCCAGGTCTGCTAGAGTTGGGCCCAGGGCCGCTAGAGTTGGGCCCAGTGCCGCTAGAGTTGGGCCCAGGGTCGCTAGAGTTGGGCCCAGGGCCGCTAGAGTTGGGCCCAGGGCCGCTAGAGTTGGGCCCAGGGCCGCTAGAGTTGGGCCCAGGGCCGCTAGAGTTGGGCCCAGGGCCGCTAGAGTTGGGCCCAGGGCCGCTAGAGTTTGGCCCAGGGCTCCTAGAGTTAGGCCCAGGGCTCCTAGAGTTGGGCCCAGGGCTGCTAGGGTTGGGCCCAGGGCTGCTAGAGTTGGGCCCAGGCCTACTAGAGTTGGGCCCAGGCCTACTAGAGTTGGGCCCAGGGCTGCTAGAGTTGGGCCCAGGGCCGCTAGAGTTGGGCCCAGGGCCGCTAGAGTTGGGCCCAGTGCCACTAGAGTTGAGCCCAGGCCTGCTATAGTTGGGGCCAGGGCTGCTAGAGTTGGGCCCAGGACCGCTAGAGTTGGGCCCAGGACTCCTAGAGTTGGGCCCAGGGCTGCTAGAATTGGGCCCAGGGCCGCTACTGTTGGGCCCATACCTGCTAGAGTTGGGCCCAGGGCTCCTAGAGTTGGGCCCAGGGCTCCTAGAGTTGGGCCCAGGGCTGCTAGAGTCTTGCCCAGGGCTGCTAGAGTTGGGCCAAGGGCTGCTAGAGTTGGGCCCAGGGCTGCTAGAGTTGGGTCAAGGGCTGCTAGAGTTGGGCCCAGGGATGCTAGAGTTGGGCCCAGGGCTGCTAGAGTTGGGCCCAGGGTTCCTAGAGTTGGGCCCAGGGCTGCTAGAGTTGGACCCAGGGCTCCTAGAATTGGGCCCAGGGCACCTAGAGTTGGGCCCAGGGCAGCTAGAGTTGGGCCCAGGTCTGCTAGAGTTGGGCCCAGTGCCACTGGAGTTGGGCCCAGGCCTGCTAGAGTTGAGCCCAGGGCTGCTAGAGTTGGGCCCAGGCCTGCTAGAGTTGGGCCCAGGGCCGCTAGAGTTGGGCCCAGGAACCCTAGAGTTGGGCCCAGGCCTGCTAGACTTGGGCCCAGGGCAGCTAGAGTAGGGCCCAGGGCCGCTAGAGTTGGGCCCAGGGCTCCTAGAGTTGGGCCCAGGGCTGCTAGAGTTGGGCCCAGGGCTGCAAGAGTTGGGCCCAGGCCTGCTAGAGTTGGGCCCAGGGCTCCTAGAGTTGGGCCAAGGGATGCTAGAGTTGGGCCCAGGGCTGCTAGAGTTGGGCCCAGCGTTCCTAGAGTTGGGCCCAGGGTTCCTAGAGTTGGGCCCAGGGCTGCTAGATTTGGGCCCAGGGCTCCTAGAGTTGGGCCCAGGGCTGCTAGAGTTGGGCCCAGGGCTCCTAGAGTTGGGCCTAGGGCTGCTAGAGTTGGGCCCAGGGCCGCTAGAGTTGGGCCCAGTGCCACTAGAGTTGGGCCCAGGGCCGCTAGAGTTGGGCCCAGGGCCGCTAGAGTTGGGCCCAGGGCCGCTAGAGTTTGGCCCAGGGCTCCTAGAGTTAGGCCCAGGGCTCCTAGAGTTGGGCCCAGGGCTGCTAGGGTTGGGCCCAGGGCTGCTAGAGTTGGGCCCAGGCCTACTAGAGTTGGGCCCAGGCCTACTAGAGTTGGGCCCAGGGCTGCTAGAGTTGGGCCCAGGGCCGCTAGAGTTGGGCCCAGGGCCGCTAGAGTTGGGCCCAGTGCCACTAGAGTTGAGCCCAGGCCTGCTAGAGTTGGGGCCAGGGCTGCTAGAGTTGGGCCCAGGACCGCTAGAGTTGGGCCCAGGACTCCTAGAGTTGGGCCCAGGGCTGCTAGAATTGGGCCCAGGGCCGCTACTGTTGGGCCCATGCCTGCTAGAGTTGGGCCCAGGGCTCCTAGAGTTGGGCCCAGGGCTCCTAGAGTTGGGCCCAGGGCTGCTAGAGTCTTGCCCAGGGCTGCTAGAGTTGGGCCAAGGGCTGCTAGAGTTGGGCCCAGGGCTGCTAGAGTTGGGTCAAGGGCTGCTAGAGTTGGGCCCAGGGATGCTAGAGTTGGGCCCAGGGCTGCTAGAGTTGGGCCCAGGGTTCCTAGAGTTGGGCCCAGGGCTGCTAGAGTTGGACCCAGGGCTCCTAGAATTGGGCCCAGGGCACCTAGAGTTGGGCCCAGGGCAGCTAGAGTTGGGCCCAGGTCTGCTAGAGTTGGGCCCAGTGCCACTGGAGTTGGGCCCAGGCCTGCTAGAGTTGAGCCCAGGGCTGCTAGAGTTGGGCCCAGGCCTGCTAGAGTTGGGCCCAGGGCCGCTAGAGTTGGGCCCAGGAACCCTAGAGTTGGGCCCAGGCCTGCTAGACTTGGGCCCAGGGCAGCTAGAGTAGGGCCCAGGGCCGCTAGAGTTGGGCCCAGGGCTCCTAGAGTTGGGCCCAGGGCTGCTAGAGTTGGGCCCAGGGCTGCAAGAGTTGGGCCCAGGCCTGCTAGAGTTGGGCCCAGGGCTCCTAGAGTTGGGCCAAGGGATGCTAGAGTTGGGCCCAGGGCTGCTAGAGTTGGGCCCAGCGTTCCTAGAGTTGGGCCCAGGGTTCCTAGAGTTGGGCCCAGGGCTGCTAGATTTGGGCCCAGGGCTCCTAGAGTTGGGCCCAGGGCTGCTAGAGTTGGGCCCAGGGCTCCTAGAGTTGGGCCCAGGGCTGCTAGAGTTGGGCCCAGGGCCGCTAGAGTTGGGCCCAGTGCCACTAGAGTTGGGCCCAGGGTCGCTAGAGTTGGGCCCAGGGCCGCTAGAGTTTGGCCCAGGGCTGCTAGAGTTGGGCCCAGGGCTGCAAGAGTTGGGCCCAGGCCTGCTAGAGCTGGGCCCAGGGCTCCTAGAGTTGGGCCCAGGGCTCCTATAGTTGGGCCCAGGGCTGCTAGAGTTGGGCCCAGGGCCGCTAGAGTTGGGCCCAGTGCCGCTAGAGTTGGGCCCAGGGCCGCTAGAGTTGGGCCCAGGGCCGCTAGAGTTGGGCCCAGGGCCGCTAGAGTTGGGCCCAGGGCCGCTAGAGTTGGGCCCAGGGCTCCTAGAGTTGGGCCCAGGGCCGCTAGAGTTGGGCCCAGGGCCGCTAGAGTTGGGCCCAGGGCCGCTAGAGTTGGGCCCAGGGCTCCTAGAGTTAGGCCCAGGGCTCCTAGAGTTGGGCCCTTGGCTGCTAGGGTTGGGCCCAGGGCTGCTAGAGTTGGGCCCAGGCCTACTAGAGTTGGGCCCAGGCCTACTAGAGTTGGGCCCAGGGCTGCTAGAGTTGGGCCCAGGGCCGCTAGAGTTGGGCCCAGGGCCGCTAGAGTTGGGCCCAGTGCCACTAGAGTTGAGCCCAGGCCTGCTAGAGTTGGGGCCAGGGCTGCTAGAGTTGGGCCCAGGGCCGCTAGAGTTGGGCCCAGGACTCCTAGAGTTGGGCCCATGCCTGCTAGAGTTGGGCCCAGGGCTCCTAGAGTTGGGCCCAGGGCTGCTAGAGTTGGGCCCAGGGCCGCTAGAGTTGGGCCCAGGGCTCCTAGAGTTGGGCACAGGGCTGCTAGAGTTGGGCCCAGGGCCGCTAGAGTTGGGGCCAGGCCTGCTAGAGTTGGGCCCAGGGCTCCTAGAGTTGGGCCCAGGGCTCCTAGAGTTGGGCCCAGGGCTGCTAGAGTTGGGCCCAGGGCTGCTAGAGTTTGGCCCAGGGCTCCTAGAGTTGAGCCCAGGTCTGCTAGAGTTGGGCCCAGGCCTGCTAGAGTTGGGCCCAGGGCTGCTAGAGTTGGGCCCAGGGCCGCTAGAGTTGGGCCAAGGGCTCCTAGAGTTGGGCC
This sequence comes from Salvelinus fontinalis, assembly GCF_029448725.1. Lineage (NCBI taxonomy): Eukaryota > Metazoa > Chordata > Actinopteri > Salmoniformes > Salmonidae > Salvelinus > Salvelinus fontinalis. The sequence goes on along the minus strand of NW_026602154.1, from coordinate 16,764 downwards.
CAGTGCTCCTAGAGTTGGGCCCAGGGTTCCTAGAGTTGGGCCCAGGGCTGCTAGAGTTGGGCCCAGGGTATCTAGAGTTGGGCCCAGGGCTGCTAGAGTTGGGCCCAGGGCAGCTAGAGTTGGGCCCAGGGCTCCTAGAGTTGGGCCCAGGGCTGCTAGAGTTGGGCCCAGGGCTGCTAGAGTTGGGCCCAGGGCTGCTAGAGTTGGGCCCAGGCCTGCTAGAGTTGGGCCCAGGGCTCCTAGAGTTGGGCCAAGGGATGCTAGAGTTGGGCCCAGGGCTGCTAGAGTTGGGCCCAGCGTTCCTAGAGTTGGGCCCAGGGTTCCTAGAGTTGGGCCAAGGGCTGCTAGATTTGGGCCCAGGGCTCCTAGAGTTGGGCCCAGGGCTGCTAGAGTTGGGCCCAGGGCTCCTAGAGTTGGGCCCAGGGCTGCTAGAGTTGGGCCCAGGGCCGCTAGAGTTGGGCCCAGTGCCACTAGAGTTGGGCCCAGGGTCGCTAGAGTTGGGCCCAGGGCCGCTAGAGTTTGGCCCAGGGCTGCTAGAGTTGGGCCCAGGGCCGCTAGAGTTGGGCCCAGGCCTGCTAGAGTTGGGCCCAGGGCTCCTAGAGTTGGGCCCAGGGCTCCTAGAGTTGGGCCCAGGGCTGCTAGAGTTGGGCCCAGGGCCGCTAGAGTTGGGCCCAGGGCCGCTAGAGTTGGGCCCAGTGCCGCTAGAGTTGGGCCCAGGGTCGCTAGAGTTTGGCCCAGGGCCGCTAGAGTTGGGCCCAGGGCCGCTAGAGTTGGGCCCAGGGCCGCTAGAGTTGGGCCCAGGGCCGCTAGAGTTGGGCCCAGGGCCGCTAGAGTTGGGCCCAGGGCTCCTAGAGTTGGGCCCAGTGCTCCTAGAGTTGGGCCCAGGGCTGCTAGAGTTGGGCCCAGGGCTCATAGAGTTGGGCCCAGGGCTGCTAGAGTTGGGCCCAGGGCTGCTAGAGTTGGGCCCAGGGCTCCTAGAGTTGGGCCCAGGGCTGCTAGAGTTGGGCCCAGGGCCGTTAGAGCTGGGCCCAGGGCTCCTAGAGTTGGGCCCAGGGTTCCTAGAGTTGGGCCCAGGCCTGCTAGAGTTGGGCCCAGGGCTCCTAGAGTTGGGCCCAGGGCTCCTAGAGTTGGGCCCAGGGCTGCTAGAGTTGGGCCCAGGGCCGCTAGAGTTGGGCCCAGGGCCGCTAGAGTTGGGCCCAGTGCCGCTAGAGTTGGGCCCAGGGTCGCTAGAGTTTGGCCCAGGGCCGCTAGAGTTGGGCCCAGGGCCGCTAGAGTTGGGCCCAGGGCCGCTAGAGTTGGGCCCAGGGCCGCTAGAGTTGGGCCCAGGGCCGCTAGAGTTGGGCCCAGGGCTCCTAGAGTTGGGCCCAGGGCCGCTAGAGTTGGGCCCAGGGCCGCTAGAGTTGGGCCCAGGGCCGCTAGAGTTGGGCCCAGGGCTCCTAGAGTTAGGCCCAGGGCTCCTAGAGTTGGGCCCTTGGCTGCTAGGGTTGGGCCCAGGGCTGCTAGAGTTGGGCCCAGGCCTACTAGAGTTGGGCCCAGGCCTACTAGAGTTGGGCCCAGGGCTGCTAGAGTTGGGCCCAGGGCCGCTAGAGTTGGGCCCAGGGCCGCTAGAGTTGGGCCCAGTGCCACTAGAGTTGAGCCCAGGCCTGCTAGAGTTGGGGCCAGGGCTGCTAGAGTTGGGCCCAGGGCCGCTAGAGTTGGGCCCAGGACTCCTAGAGTTGGGCCCATGCCTGCTAGAGTTGGGCCCAGGGCTCCTAGAGTTGGGCCCAGGGCTGCTAGAGTTGGGCCCAGGGCCGCTAGAGTTGGGCCCAGGGCTCCTAGAGTTGGGCACAGGGCTGCTAGAGTTGGGCCCAGGGCCGCTAGAGTTGGGGCCAGGCCTGCTAGAGTTGGGCCCAGGGCTCCTAGAGTTGGGCCCAGGGCTCCTAGAGTTGGGCCCAGGGCTGCTAGAGTTGGGCCCAGGGCTGCTAGAGTTTGGCCCAGGGCTCCTAGAGTTGAGCCCAGGTCTGCTAGAGTTGGGCCCAGGCCTGCTAGAGTTGGGCCCAGGGCTGCTAGAGTTGGGCCCAGGGCCGCTAGAGTTGGGCCAAGGGCTCCTAGAGTTGGGCCCAGTGCTCCTAGAGTTGGGCCCAGGGTTCCTAGAGTTGGGCCCAGGGCTGCTAGAGTTGGGCCCAGGGTATCTAGAGTTGGGCCCAGGGCTGCTAGAGTTGGGCCCAGGGCAGCTAGAGTTGGGCCCAGGGCTCCTAGAGTTGGGCCCAGGGCTGCTAGAGTTGGGCCCAGGGCTGCTAGAGTTGGGCCCAGGGCTGCTAGAGTTGGGCCCAGGCCTGCTAGAGTTGGGCCCAGGGCTCCTAGAGTTGGGCCAAGGGATGCTAGAGTTGGGCCCAGGGCTGCTAGAGTTGGGCCCAGCGTTCCTAGAGTTGGGCCCAGGGTTCCTAGAGTTGGGCCAAGGGCTGCTAGATTTGGGCCCAGGGCTCCTAGAGTTGGGCCCAGGGCTGCTAGAGTTGGGCCCAGGGCTCCTAGAGTTGGGCCCAGGGCTGCTAGAGTTGGGCCCAGGGCCGCTAGAGTTGGGCCCAGTGCCACTAGAGTTGGGCCCAGGGTCGCTAGAGTTGGGCCCAGGGCCGCTAGAGTTTGGCCCAGGGCTGCTAGAGTTGGGCCCAGGGCCGCTAGAGTTGGGCCCAGGCCTGCTAGAGTTGGGCCCAGGGCTCCTAGAGTTGGGCCCAGGGCTCCTAGAGTTGGGCCCAGGGCTGCTAGAGTTGGGCCCAGGGCCGCTAGAGTTGGGCCCAGGGCCGCTAGAGTTGGGCCCAGTGCCGCTAGAGTTGGGCCCAGGGTCGCTAGAGTTTGGCCCAGGGCTGCTAGAGTTGGGCCCAGGGCCGCTAGAGTTGGGCCCAGGGCCGCTAGAGTTGGGCCCAGGGCCGCTAGAGTTGGGCCCAGGGCCGCTAGAGTTGGGCCCAGGGCTCCTAGAGTTGGGCCCAGTGCTCCTAGAGTTGGGCCCAGGGCTGCTAGAGTTGGGCCCAGGGCTCATAGAGTTGGGCCCAGGGCTGCTAGAGTTGGGCCCAGGGCTGCTAGAGTTGGGCCCAGGGCTCCTAGAGTTGGGCCCAGGGCTGCTAGAGTTGGGCCCAGGGCCGTTAGAGTTGGGGCCAGGCCTGCTAGAGTTGGGCCCAGGGCTGCTAGAGTTGGGCCCAGCGTTCCTAGAGTTGGGCCCAGGGTTCCTAGAGTTGGGCCAAGGGCTGCTAGATTTGGGCCCAGGGCTCCTAGAGTTGGGCCCAGGGCTGCTAGATTTGGGCCCAGGGCTCCTAGAGTTGGGCCCAGGGCTGCTAGAGTTGGGCCCAGGGCTCCTAGAGTTGGGCCCAGGGCTGCTAGAGTTGGGCCCAGGGCCGCTAGAGTTGGGCCCAGTGCCACTAGAGTTGGGCCCAGGGCCGCTAGAGTTGGGCCCAGGGCCGCTAGAGTTGGGCCCAGGGCCGCTAGAGTTTGGCCCAGGGCTCCTAGAGTTAGGCCCAGGGCTCCTAGAGTTGGGCCCAGGGCTGCTAGGGTTGGGCCCAGGGCTGCTAGAGTTGGGCCCAGGCCTACTAGAGTTGGGCCCAGGCCTACTAGAGTTGGGCCCAGGGCTGCTAGAGTTGGGCCCAGGGCCGCTAGAGTTGGGCCCAGGGCCGCTAGAGTTGGGCCCAGTGCCACTAGAGTTGAGCCCAGGCCTGCTAGAGTTGGGGCCAGGGCTGCTAGAGTTGGGCCCAGGACCGCTAGAGTTGGGCCCAGGACTCCTAGAGTTGGGCCCAGGGCTGCTAGAATTGGGCCCAGGGCCGCTACTGTTGGGCCCATGCCTGCTAGAGTTGGGCCCAGGGCTCCTAGAGTTGGGCCCAGGGCTCCTAGAGTTGGGCCCAGGGCTGCTAGAGTCTTGCCCAGGGCTGCTAGAGTTGGGCCAAGGGCTGCTAGAGTTGGGCCCAGGGCTGCTAGAGTTGGGTCAAGGGCTGCTAGAGTTGGGCCCAGGGATGCTAGAGTTGGGCCCAGGGCTGCTAGAGTTGGGCCCAGGGTTCCTAGAGTTGGGCCCAGGGCTGCTAGAGTTGGACCCAGGGCTCCTAGAATTGGGCCCAGGGCACCTAGAGTTGGGCCCAGGGCAGCTAGAGTTGGGCCCAGGTCTGCTAGAGTTGGGCCCAGTGCCACTGGAGTTGGGCCCAGGCCTGCTAGAGTTGAGCCCAGGGCTGCTAGAGTTGGGCCCAGGCCTGCTAGAGTTGGGCCCAGGGCCGCTAGAGTTGGGCCCAGGAACCCTAGAGTTGGGCCCAGGCCTGCTAGACTTGGGCCCAGGGCAGCTAGAGTAGGGCCCAGGGCCGCTAGAGTTGGGCCCAGGGCTCCTAGAGTTGGGCCCAGGGCTGCTAGAGTTGGGCCCAGGGCTGCAAGAGTTGGGCCCAGGCCTGCTAGAGTTGGGCCCAGGGCTCCTAGAGTTGGGCCAAGGGATGCTAGAGTTGGGCCCAGGGCTGCTAGAGTTGGGCCCAGCGTTCCTAGAGTTGGGCCCAGGGTTCCTAGAGTTGGGCCCAGGGCTGCTAGATTTGGGCCCAGGGCTCCTAGAGTTGGGCCCAGGGCTGCTAGAGTTGGGCCCAGGGCTCCTAGAGTTGGGCCCAGGGCTGCTAGAGTTGGGCCCAGGGCCGCTAGAGTTGGGCCCAGTGCCACTAGAGTTGGGCCCAGGGTCGCTAGAGTTGGGCCCAGGGCCGCTAGAGTTTGGCCCAGGGCTGCTAGAGTTGGGCCCAGGGCTGCAAGAGTTGGGCCCAGGCCTGCTAGAGCTGGGCCCAGGGCTCCTAGAGTTGGGCCCAGGGCTCCTATAGTTGGGCCCAGGGCCGCTAGAGTTGGGCCCAGGGCCGCTAGAGTTGGGCCCAGTGCCGCTAGAGTTGGGCCCAGGGCCGCTAGAGTTGGGCCCAGTGCCGCTAGAGTTGGGCCCAGGGCCGCTAGAGTTGGGCCCTTGGCTGCTAGGGTTGGGCCCAGGGCTGCTAGAGTTGGGCCCAGGCCTACTAGAGTTGGGCCCAGGCCTACTAGAGTTGGGCCCAGGGCTGCTAGAGTTGGGCCCAGGGCCGCTAGAGTTGGGCCCAGGGCCGCTAGAGTTGGGCCCAGTGCCACTAGAGTTGAGCCCAGGCCTGCTAGAGTTGGGGCCAGGGCTGCTAGAGTTGGGCCCAGGGCCGCTAGAGTTGGGCCCAGGACTCCTAGAGTTGGGCCCATGCCTGCTAGAGTTGGGCCCAGGGCTCCTAGAGTTGGGCCCAGGGCTGCTAGAGTTGGGCCCAGGGCCGCTAGAGTTGGGCCCAGGGCTCCTAGAGTTGGGCACAGGGCTGCTAGAGTTGGGCCCAGGGCCGCTAGAGTTGGGGCCAGGCCTGCTAGAGTTGGGCCCAGGGCTCCTAGAGTTGGGCCCAGGGCTCCTAGAGTTGGGCCCAGGGCTGCTAGAGTTGGGCCCAGGGCTGCTAGAGTTTGGCCCAGGGCTCCTAGAGTTGAGCCCAGGTCTGCTAGAGTTGGGCCCAGGCCTGCTAGAGTTGGGCCCAGGGCTGCTAGAGTTGGGCCCAGGGCCGCTAGAGTTGGGCCAAGGGCTCCTAGAGTTGGGCCCAGTGCTCCTAGAGTTGGGCCCAGGGTTCCTAGAGTTGGGCCCAGGGCTGCTAGAGTTGGGCCCAGGGTATCTAGAGTTGGGCCCAGGGCTGCTAGAGTTGGGCCCAGGGCAGCTAGAGTTGGGCCCAGGGCTCCTAGAGTTGGGCCCAGGGCTGCTAGAGTTGGGCCCAGGGCTGCTAGAGTTGGGCCCAGGGCTGCTAGAGTTGGGCCCAGGCCTGCTAGAGTTGGGCCCAGGGCTCCTAGAGTTGGGCCAAGGGATGCTAGAGTTGGGCCCAGGGCTGCTAGAGTTGGGCCCAGCGTTCCTAGAGTTGGGCCCAGGGTTCCTAGAGTTGGGCCAAGGGCTGCTAGATTTGGGCCCAGGGCTCCTAGAGTTGGGCCCAGGGCTGCTAGAGTTGGGCCCAGGGCTCCTAGAGTTGGGCCCAGGGCTGCTAGAGTTGGGCCCAGGGCCGCTAGAGTTGGGCCCAGTGCCACTAGAGTTGGGCCCAGGGTCGCTAGAGTTGGGCCCAGGGCCGCTAGAGTTTGGCCCAGGGCTGCTAGAGTTGGGCCCAGGGCCGCTAGAGTTGGGCCCAGGCCTGCTAGAGTTGGGCCCAGGGCTCCTAGAGTTGGGCCCAGGGCTCCTAGAGTTGGGCCCAGGGCTGCTAGAGTTGGGCCCAGGGCCGCTAGAGTTGGGCCCAGGGCCGCTAGAGTTGGGCCCAGTGCCGCTAGAGTTGGGCCCAGGGTCGCTAGAGTTTGGCCCAGGGCCGCTAGAGTTGGGCCCAGGGCCGCTAGAGTTGGGCCCAGGGCCGCTAGAGTTGGGCCCAGGGCCGCTAGAGTTGGGCCCAGGGCCGCTAGAGTTGGGCCCAGGGCTCCTAGAGTTGGGCCCAGTGCTCCTAGAGTTGGGCCCAGGGCTGCTAGAGTTGGGCCCAGGGCTCATAGAGTTGGGCCCAGGGCTGCTAGAGTTGGGCCCAGGGCTGCTAGAGTTGGGCCCAGGCCTACTAGAGTTGGGCCCAGGCCTACTAGAGTTGGGCCCAGGGCTGCTAGAGTTGGGCCCAGGGCCGCTAGAGTTGGGCCCAGGGCCGCTAGAGTTGGGCCCAGTGCCACTAGAGTTGAGCCCAGGCCTGCTAGAGTTGGGGCCAGGGCTGCTAGAGTTGGGCCCAGGGCCGCTAGAGTTGGGCCCAGGACTCCTAGAGTTGGGCCCATGCCTGCTAGAGTTGGGCCCAGGGCTCCTAGAGTTGGGCCCAGGGCTGCTAGAGTTGGGCCCAGGGCCGCTAGAGTTGGGCCCAGGGCTCCTAGAGTTGGGCACAGGGCTGCTAGAGTTGGGCCCAGGGCCGCTAGAGTTGGGGCCAGGCCTGCTAGAGTTGGGCCCAGGGCTCCTAGAGTTGGGCCCAGGGCTCCTAGAGTTGGGCCCAGGGCTGCTAGAGTTGGGCCCAGGGCTGCTAGAGTTTGGCCCAGGGCTCCTAGAGTTGAGCCCAGGTCTGCTAGAGTTGGGCCCAGGCCTGCTAGAGTTGGGCCCAGGGCTGCTAGAGTTGGGCCCAGGGCCGCTAGAGTTGGGCCAAGGGCTCCTAGAGTTGGGCCCAGTGCTCCTAGAGTTGGGCCCAGGGTTCCTAGAGTTGGGCCCAGGGCTGCTAGAGTTGGGCCCAGGGTATCTAGAGTTGGGCCCAGGGCTGCTAGAGTTGGGCCCAGGGCAGCTAGAGTTGGGCCCAGGGCTCCTAGAGTTGGGCCCAGGGCTGCTAGAGTTGGGCCCAGGGCTGCTAGAGTTGGGCCCAGGGCTGCTAGAGTTGGGCCCAGGCCTGCTAGAGTTGGGCCCAGGGCTCCTAGAGTTGGGCCAAGGGATGCTAGAGTTGGGCCCAGGGCTGCTAGAGTTGGGCCCAGCGTTCCTAGAGTTGGGCCCAGGGTTCCTAGAGTTGGGCCAAGGGCTGCTAGATTTGGGCCCAGGGCTCCTAGAGTTGGGCCCAGGGCTGCTAGAGTTGGGCCCAGGGCTCCTAGAGTTGGGCCCAGGGCTGCTAGAGTTGGGCCCAGGGCCGCTAGAGTTGGGCCCAGTGCCACTAGAGTTGGGCCCAGGGTCGCTAGAGTTGGGCCCAGGGCCGCTAGAGTTTGGCCCAGGGCTGCTAGAGTTGGGCCCAGGGCCGCTAGAGTTGGGCCCAGGCCTGCTAGAGTTGGGCCCAGGGCTCCTAGAGTTGGGCCCAGGGCTCCTAGAGTTGGGCCCAGGGCTGCTAGAGTTGGGCCCAGGGCCGCTAGAGTTGGGCCCAGGGCCGCTAGAGTTGGGCCCAGTGCCGCTAGAGTTGGGCCCAGGGTCGCTAGAGTTTGGCCCAGGGCCGCTAGAGTTGGGCCCAGGGCCGCTAGAGTTGGGCCCAGGGCCGCTAGAGTTGGGCCCAGGGCCGCTAGAGTTGGGCCCAGGGCCGCTAGAGTTGGGCCCAGGGCTCCTAGAGTTGGGCCCAGTGCTCCTAGAGTTGGGCCCAGGGCTGCTAGAGTTGGGCCCAGGGCTCATAGAGTTGGGCCCAGGGCTGCTAGAGTTGGGCCCAGGGCTGCTAGAGTTGGGCCCAGGGCTCCTAGAGTTGGGCCCAGGGCTGCTAGAGTTGGGCCCAGGGCCGTTAGAGTTGGGGCCAGGCCTGCTAGAGTTGGGCCCAGGGCTGCTAGAGTTGGGCCCAGCGTTCCTAGAGTTGGGCCCAGGGTTCCTAGAGTTGGGCCAAGGGCTGCTAGATTTGGGCCCAGGGCTCCTAGAGTTGGGCCCAGGGCTGCTAGAGTTGGGCCCAGGGCTCCTAGAGTTGGGCCCAGGGCTGCTAGAGTTGGGCCCAGGGCCGCTAGAGTTGGGCCCAGTGCCACTAGAGTTGGGCCCAGGGTCGCTAGAGTTGGGCCCAGGGCCGCTAGAGTTTGGCCCAGGGCTGCTAGAGTTGGGCCCAGGGCTGCTAGAGTTGGGCCCAGGCCTGCTAGAGTTGGGCCCAGGGCTCCTAGAGTTGGGCCCAGGGCTCCTAGAGTTGGGCCCAGGGCTGCTAGAGTTGGGCCCAGGGCCGCTAGAGTTGGGCCCAGTGCCGCTAGAGTTGGGCCCAGGGCCGCTAGAGTTGGGCCCAGGGCCGCTAGAGTTGGGCCCAGGGTTGCTAGAGTTGGGCCCAGGGCTCCTAGAGTTGGGCCCAGGGCTACTAGAGTTGGGCCCAGGGCCGCTAGAGTTGGGCCAAGGGCTCCTAGAGTTGGGCCCAGTGCTCCTAGAGTTGGGCCCAGGGTTCCTAGAGTTGGGCCCAGGGCTGCTAGAGTTGGGCCCAGGGTATCTAGAGCTGGGCCCATGCCTGCTAGAGTTGGGCCCAGGGCTCCTAGAGTTGGGCCCAGGGCTGCTAGAGTTGGGCCCAGGGCCGCTAGAGTTGGGCCCAGGGCTCCTAGAGTTGGGCACAGGGCTGCTAGAGTTGGGCCCAGGGCTCCTAGAGTTAGGCCCAGGGCTCCTAGAGTTGGGCCCTTGGCTGCTAGGGTTGGGCCCAGGGCTGCTAGAGTTGGGCCCAGGCCTACTAGAGTTGGGCCCAGGCCTACTAGAGTTGGGCCCAGGGCTGCTAGAGTTGGGCCCAGGGCCGCTAGAGTTGGGCCCAGGGCCGCTAGAGTTGGGCCCAGTGCCACTAGAGTTGAGCCCAGGCCTGCTAGAGTTGGGGCCAGGGCTGCTAGAGTTGGGCCCAGGGCCGCTAGAGTTGGGCCCAGGACTCCTAGAGTTGGGCCCATGCCTGCTAGAGTTGGGCCCAGGGCTCCTAGAGTTGGGCCCAGGGCTGCTAGAGTTGGGCCCAGGGCCGCTAGAGTTGGGCCCAGGGCTCCTAGAGTTGGGCCCAGGGCTGCTAGAGTTGGGCCCAGGGCCGCTAGAGTTGGGGCCAGGCCTGCTAGAGTTGGGCCCAGGGCTCCTAGAGTTGGGCCCAGGGCTGCTAGAGTTGGGCCCAGGGCTGCTAGAGTTTGGCCCAGGGCTCCTAGAGTTGAGCCCAGGTCTGCTAGAGTTGGGCCCAGGCCTGCTAGAGTTGGGCCCAGGGCTGCTAGAGTTGGGCCCAGGGCCGCTAGAGTTGGGCCAAGGGCTCCTAGAGTTGGGCCCAGTGCTCCTAGAGTTGGGCCCAGGGTTCCTAGAGTTGGGCCCAGGGCTGCTAGAGTTGGGCCCAGGGTATCTAGAGTTGGGCCCATGCCTGCTAGAGTTGGGCCCAGGGCTCCTAGAGTTGGGCCCAGGGCTGCTAGAGTTGGGCCCAGGGCTGCTAGAGTTGGGCCCAGGGCCGCTAGAGTTGGGCCCAGGGCTCCTAGAGTTGGGCCCAGGGCTGCTAGAGTTGGGCCCAGGGCTCCAAGCGTTGGGCCCAGGGCTGCTAGAGTTGGGCCCAGGGCCGCTAGTGTTGGGCCCAGGCCTGCTAGAGTTGGGCCCAGGGCTCCTAGAGTTGGGCCCAGGGCTCCTAGAGTTGGGCCCAGGGCTGCTAGAGTTGGGCCCAGGGCTCCTAGAGTTGGGCCCAGGGCTGCTAGAGTTGGGCCCAGGGCCGCTAGAGTTGGGGACAGGCCTGCTAGAGTTGGGCCCAGGGCTCCTAGAGTTGGGCCCAGGGCTGCTAGAGTTGGGCCCAGGGCTGCTAGAGTTTGGCCCAGGGCTCCTAGAGTTGAGCCCAGGTCTGCTAGAGTTGGGCCCAGGCCTGCTAGAGTTGGGCCCAGGGCTGCTAGAGTTGGGCCCAGGGCCGCTAGAGTTGGGCCAAGGGCTCCTAGAGTTGGGCCCAGTGCTCCTAGAGTTGGGCCCAGGGTTCCTAGAGTTGGGCCCAGGGCTGCTAGAGTTGGGCCCAGGGTATCTAGAGTTGGGCCCAGGGCTGCTAGAGTTGGGCCCAGGGCTGCTAGAGTTGGGCCCAGGGCTCCTAGAGTTGGGCCCAGTGCTCCTAGAGTTGGGCCCAGGGCTGCTAGAGTTGGGCCCAGGGCTCATAGAGTTGGGCCCAGGGCTGCTAGAGTTGGGCCCAGGGCTGCTAGAGTTGGGCCCAGGGCTCCTAGAGTTGGGCCCAGGGCTGCTAGAGTTGGGCCCAGGGCCGCTAGAGTTGGGGCCAGGCCTGCTAGAGTTGGGCCCAGGGCTCCTAGAGTTGGGCCCAGGGCTGCTAGAGTTGGGCCCAGGGCTGCTAGAGTTTGGCCCAGGGCTCCTAGAGTTGAGCCCAGGTCTGCTAGAGTTGGGCCCAGGCCTGCTAGAGTTGGGCCCAGGGCTGCTAGAGTTGGGCCCAGGGCCGCTAGAGTTGGGCCAAGGGCTCCTAGAGTTGGGCCCAGTGCTCCTAGAGTTGGGCCCAGGGTTCCTAGAGTTGGGCCCAGGGCTGCTAGAGTTGGGCCCAGGGTATCTAGAGTTGGGCCCAGGGCTGCTAGAGTTGGGCCCAGGGCAGCTAGAGTTGGGCCCAGGGCTCCTAGAGTTGGGCCCAGGGCTCCTAGAGTTGGGCCCAGGGCTGCTAGAGTTGGGCCCAGGGCTGCTAGAGTTGGGCCCAGGCCTGCTAGAGTTGGGCCCAGGGCTCCTAGAGTTGGGCCAAGGGATGCTAGAGTTGGGCCCAGGGCTGCTAGAGTTGGGCCCAGCGTTCCTAGAGTTGGGCCCAGGGTTCCTAGAGTTGGGCCAAGGGCTGCTAGATTTGGGCCCAGGGCTCCTAGAGTTGGGCCCAGGGCTGCTAGAGTTGGGCCCAGGGCTCCTAGAGTTGGGCCCAGGGCTGCTAGAGTTGGGCCCAGGGCCGCTAGAGTTGGGCCCAGTGCCACTAGAGTTGGGCCCAGGGTCGCTAGAGTTGGGCCCAGGGCCGCTAGAGTTTGGCCCAGGGCTGCTAGAGTTGGGCCCAGGGCTGCTAGAGTTGGGCCCAGGGCTCCTAGAGTTGGGCCCAGGGCTGCTAGAGTTGGGCCCAGGGCCGCTAGAGTTGGGCCCAGTGCCGCTAGAGTTGGGCCCAGGGCCGCTAGAGTTGGGCCCAGGGCCGCTAGAGTTGGGCCCAGGGTCGCTAGAGTTGGGCCCAGGGCTCCTAGAGTTGGGCCCAGGGCTGCTAGAGTTGGGCCCAGGGCCGCTAGAGTTGGGCCAAGGGCTCCTAGAGTTGGGCCCAGGGCTCCTAGAGTTGGGCCCAGGGCTGCTAGAGTTGGGCCCAGGGCTCCTAGAGTTGGGCCCAGGGCTGCTAGAGTTGGGCCCAGGGCCACTAGAGTTGGGCCCAGTGCCACTAGAGTTGGGCCCAGGGTCGCTAGAGTTGGGCCCAGGGCCGCTAGAGTTTGGCCCAGGGCTGCTAGAGTTGGGCCCAGGGCTGCTAGAGTTGGGCCCAGGGCTCCTAGAGTTGGGCCCAGGGCTGCTAGAGTTGGGCCCAGGGCCGCTAGAGTTGGGCCCAGTGCCGCTAGAGTTGGGCCCAGGGCCGCTAGAGTTGGGCCCAGGGCCGCTAGAGTTGGGCCCAGGGTTGCTAGAGTTGGGTCCAGGGCCGCTAGAGTTGGGCCAAGGGCTCCTAGAGTTGGGCCCAGTGCTCCTAGAGTTGGGCCCAGGGTTCCTAGAGTTGGGCCCAGGGCTGCTAGAGTTGGGCCCAGGGTATCTAGAGTTGGGCCCAGGGCTGCTAGAGTTGGGCCCAGGGCTGCTAGAGTTGGGCCCAGGGCTCCTAGAGTTGGGCCCAGTGCTCCTAGAGTTGGGCCCAGGGCTGCTAGAGTTGGGCCCAGGCTATCTAGAGTTGGGCCCAGGGCTGCTAGAGTTGGGCCCAGGGCCGCTAGAGTTGGGCCCAGGGCCGCTAGAGTTGGGCCCAGTGCCACTAGAGTTGAGCCCAGGCCTGCTAGAGTTGGGGCCAGGGCTGCTAGAGTTGGGCCCAGGGCCGCTAGAGTTGGGCCCAGGACTCCTAGAGTTGGGCCCAGGGCTGCTAGAGTTGGGCCCAGGGCTGCTAGAGTTGGGCCCAGGGCCGCTAGAGTTGGGCCCAGGGCCGCTAGAGTTGGGGCCAGGCCTGCTAGAGTTGGGCCCAGGGCTCCTAGAGTTGGGCCCAGGGCTGCTAGAGTTGGGCCCAGGGCCGCTAGTGTTGGGCCCAGGCCTGCTAGAGTTGGGCCCAGGGCTCCTAGAGTTGGGCCCAGGGCTCCTAGAGTTGGGCCCAGGGCTGCTAGAGTTGGGCCCAGGGCTCCTAGAGTTGGGCCCAGGGCTGCTAGAGTTGGGCCCAGGGCCGCTAGAGTTGGGGCCAGGCCTGCTAGAGTTGGGCCCAGGGCTCCTAGAGTTGGGCCCAGGGCTGCTAGAGTTGGGCCCAGGGCTGCTAGAGTTTGGCCCAGGGCTCCTAGAGTTGAGCCCAGGTCTGCTAGAGTTGGGCCCAGGCCTGCTAGAGTTGGGCCCAGGGCTGCTAGAGTTGGGCCCAGGGCCGCTAGAGTTGGGCCAAGGGCTCCTAGAGTTGGGCCCAGTGCTCCTAGAGTTGGGCCCAGGGTTCCTAGAGTTGGGCCCAGGGCTGCTAGAGTTGGGCCCAGGGTATCTAGAGTTGGGCCCAGGGCTGCTAGAGTTGGGCCCAGGGCTGCTAGAGTTGGGCCCAGGGCTCCTAGAGTTGGGCCCAGGGCTGCTAGAGTTGGGCCCATGGCCGCTAGAGTTGGGCCCAGTGCCACTAGAGTTGGGCCCAGGGTCGCTAGAGTTGGGCCCAGGGCCGCTAGAGTTTGGCCCAGGGCTGCTAGAGTTGGGCCCAGGGCTGCTAGAGTTGGGCCCAGGGCTCCTAGAGTTGGGCCCAGGGCTGCTAGAGTTGGGCCCAGGGCCGCTAGAGTTGGGCCCAGTGCCGCTAGAGTTGGGCCCAGGGCCGCTAGAGTTGGGCCCAGGGCCGCTAGAGTTGGGCCCAGGGTCGCTAGAGTTGGGCCCAGGGCTCCTAGAGTTGGGCCCAGGGCTACTAGAGTTGGGCCCAGGGCCGCTAGAGTTGGGCCAAGGGCTCCTAGAGTTGGGCCCAGTGCTCCTAGAGTTGGGCCCAGGGTTCCTAGAGTTGGGCCCAGGGCTGCTAGAGTTGGGCCCAGGGTATCTAGAGTTGGGCCCAGGGCTGCTAGAGTTGGGCCCAGGGCTGCTAGAGTTGGGCCCAGGGCTCCTAGAGTTGGGCCCAGTGCTCCTAGAGTTGGGCCCAGGGCTGCTAGAGTTGGGCCCAGGCTATCTAGAGTTGGGCCCAGGGCTGCTAGAGTTGGGCCCAGGGCCGCTAGAGTTGGGCCCAGGGCCGCTAGAGTTGGGCCCAGTGCCACTAGAGTTGAGCCCAGGCCTGCTAGAGTTGGGGCCAGGGCTGCTAGAGTTGGGCCCAGGGCCGCTAGAGTTGGGCCCAGGACTCCTAGAGTTGGGCCCAGGGCTGCTAGAGTTGGGCCCAGGGCTGCTAGAGTTGGGCCCAGGGCCGCTAGAGTTGGGCCCAGGGCCGCTAGAGTTGGGGCCAGGCCTGCTAGAGTTGGGCCCAGGGCTCCTAGAGTTGGGCCCAGGGCTGCTAGAGTTGGGCCCAGGGCTGCTAGAGTTTGGCCCAGGGCTCCTAGAGTTGAGCCCAGGTCTGCTAAGGTTGGGCCCAGGCCTGCTAGAGTTGGGCCCAGGGCTGCTAGAGTTGGGCCCAGGGCCGCTAGAGTTGGGCCAAGGGCTCCTAGAGTTGGGCCCAGTGCTCCTAGAGTTGGGCCCAGGGTTCCTAGAGTTGGGCCCAGGGCTGCTAGAGTTGGGCCCAGGGTATCTAGAGTTGGGCCCAGGGCTGCTAGAGTTGGGCCCAGGGCTGCTAGAGTTGGGCCCAGGGCTCCTAGAGTTGGGCCCAGGGCTGCTAGAGTTGGGCCCAGGGCTGCTAGAGTTGGGCCCAGGGCCGCTAGAGTTGGGCCCAGGGCCGCTAGAGTTGGGGCCAGGCCTGCTAGAGTTGGGCCCAGGGCTCCTAGAGTTGGGCCCAGGGCTGCTAGAGTTGGGCCCAGGGCTGCTAGAGTTTGGCCCAGGGCTCCTAGAGTTGAGCCCAGGTCTGCTAAGGTTGGGCCCAGGCCTGCTAGAGTTGGGCCCAGGGCTGCTAGAGTTGGGCCCAGGGCCGCTAGAGTTGGGCCAAGGGCTCCTAGAGTTGGGCCCAGTGCTCCTAGAGTTGGGCCCAGGGTTCCTAGAGTTGGGCCCAGGGCTGCTAGAGTTGGGCCCAGGGTATCTAGAGTTGGGCCCAGGGCTGCTAGAGTTGGGCCCAGGGCTGCTAGAGTTGGGCCCAGGGCTCCTAGAGTTGGGCCCAGGGCTGCTAGAGTTGGGCCCAGGGCCGCTAGAGTTGGGCCCAGGGCTCCTAGAGTTGGGCCCAGGGCTGCAAGAGTTGGGCCCAGGGCTCCTAGAGTTGGGCCCAGGGCTGCTAGAGTTGGGCCCAGGGCCGCTAGTGTTGGGCCCAGGCCTGCTAGAGTTGGGCCCAGGGCTCCTAGAGTTGGGCCCAGGGCTCCTAGAGTTGGGCCCAGGGCTGCTAGAGTTGGGCCCAGGGCTCCTAGAGTTGGGCCCAGGGCTGCTAGAGTTGGGCCCAGGGCCGCTAGAGTTGGGGCCAGGCCTGCTAGAGTTGGGCCCAGGGCTCCTAGAGTTGGGCCCAGGGCTGCTAGAGTTGGGCCCAGGGCTGCTAGAGTTTGGCCCAGGGCTCCTAGAGTTGAGCCCAGGTCTGCTAGAGTTGGGCCCAGGCCTGCTAGAGTTGGGCCCAGGGCTGCTAGAGTTGGGCCCAGGGCCGCTAGAGTTGGGCCAAGGGCTCCTAGAGTTGGGCCCAGTGCTCCTAGAGTTGGGCCCAGGGTTCCTAGAGTTGGGCCCAGGGCTGCTAGAGTTGGGCCCAGGGTATCTAGAGTTGGGCCCAGGGCTGCTAGAGTTGGGCCCAGGGCTGCTAGAGTTGGGCCCAGGGCTCCTAGAGTTGGGCCCAGTGCTCCTAGAGTTGGGCCCAGGGCTGCTAGAGTTGGGCCCAGGGCTCATAGAGTTGGGCCCAGGCCTGCTAGAGTTGGGCCCAGGGCTGCTAGAGTTGGGCCCAGGGCCGCTAGAGTTGGGCCAAGGGCTCCTAGAGTTGGGCCCAGTGGTCCTAGAGTTGGGCGCAGGGTTCCTAGAGTTGGGCCCAGGGCTGCTAGAGTTGGGCCCAGGGTATCTAGAGTTGGGCCCAGGGCTGCTAGAGTTGGGCCCAGGGCAGCTAGAGTTGGGCCCAGGGCTCCTAGAGTTGGGCCCAGGGCTCCTAGAGTTGGGCCCAGGGCTGCTAGAGTTGGGCCCAGGGCTCCTAGAGTTGGGCCCAGGGCTGCTAGAGTTGGGCCCAGGGCCGCTAGAGTTGGGGACAGGCCTGCTAGAGTTGGGCCCAGGGCTCCTAGAGTTGGGCCCAGGGCTGCTAGAGTTGGGCCCAGGGCTGCTAGAGTTTGGCCCAGGGCTCCTAGAGTTGAGCCCAGGTCTGCTAGAGTTGGGCCCAGGCCTGCTAGAGTTGGGCCCAGGGCTGCTAGAGTTGGGCCCAGGGCCGCTAGAGTTGGGCCAAGGGCTCCTAGAGTTGGGCCCAGTGCTCCTAGAGTTGGGCCCAGGGTTCCTAGAGTTGGGCCCAGGGCTGCTAGAGTTGGGCCCAGGGTATCTAGAGTTGGGCCCAGGGCTGCTAGAGTTGGGCCCAGGGCTGCTAGAGTTGGGCCCAGGGCTCCTAGAGTTGGGCCCAGTGCTCCTAGAGTTGGGCCCAGGGCTGCTAGAGTTGGGCCCAGGGCTCATAGAGTTGGGCCCAGGGCTGCTAGAGTTGGGCCCAGGGCTGCTAGAGTTGGGCCCAGGGCTCCTAGAGTTGGGCCCAGGGCTGCTAGAGTTGGGCCCAGGGCCGCTAGAGTTGGGGCCAGGCCTGCTAGAGTTGGGCCCAGGGCTCCTAGAGTTGGGCCCAGGGCTGCTAGAGTTGGGCCCAGGGCTGCTAGAGTTTGGCCCAGGGCTCCTAGAGTTGAGCCCAGGTCTGCTAGAGTTGGGCCCAGGCCTGCTAGAGTTGGGCCCAGGGCTGCTAGAGTTGGGCCCAGGGCCGCTAGAGTTGGGCCAAGGGCTCCTAGAGTTGGGCCCAGTGCTCCTAGAGTTGGGCCCAGGGTTCCTAGAGTTGGGCCCAGGGCTGCTAGAGTTGGGCCCAGGGTATCTAGAGTTGGGCCCAGGGCTGCTAGAGTTGGGCCCAGGGCAGCTAGAGTTGGGCCCAGGGCTCCTAGAGTTGGGCCCAGGGCTCCTAGAGTTGGGCCCAGGGCTGCTAGAGTTGGGCCCAGGGCTGCTAGAGTTGGGCCCAGGCCTGCTAGAGTTGGGCCCAGGGCTCCTAGAGTTGGGCCAAGGGATGCTAGAGTTGGGCCCAGGGCTGCTAGAGTTGGGCCCAGCGTTCCTAGAGTTGGGCCCAGGGT
>NW_026602153.1:0-24024 GCF_029448725.1 Salvelinus fontinalis | reverse complement strand
TCACCCCCCCCCCCCCCCTCTCATAACCACCATTACCCTGATGAGCGGCCTGTAGGGAGAAGTGTGATTCTGTATCATCAGTGGATCTCCACTTTGTCTCAGTGTTTACCAGGGGACCGGCAGCTGATTGTCCAGAAGGAAAACGTTTTGATTGGTCTGATTTCATCAGATGATGATGCCACCCTGTCTGTTTCAGGAAGGACCATATTATAATAATGAAGTCAAAGAGGGTTTGAACTAACACACTACTAACACACTACTAACACAGTACTAACACAGTACTAACACACTACTAACACACTACTAACACAGTACTAACACAGTTCTAACGCAATACTAACACAGTACTAACGCAGTACTAACACAGTACTAACACAGTACTAACACAGTACTAACGCAATACTAACGCAATACTAACACAGTACTAACGCAGTACTAACACAGTACTAACACAGTACTAACACAGTACTAACACAGTACTAACACAGTACTAACACACTACTAACACAGTACTAACACAGTTCTAACGCAATACTAACACAGTACTAACACAGTACTAACACAGTACTAACACACTACTAACACAGTACTAACACAGTGATAACACAGTATTAACACAGTACTAACGCAATATTAACACAGTACTAACACAGTGATAACACAGTATTAACACAGTACTAACACAGTACTAACACAGTACTAACACAGTGATAACACAGTATTAACACAGTACTAACACAGTGATAACACAGTATTAACACAGTACTAACACAGTACTAACACAGTACTAACACAGTGATAACACAGTATTAACACAGTACTAACACAGTGATAACACAGTATTAACACAGTACTAACACAGTGATAACACAGTATTAACACAGTACTAACACAGTGATAACACAGTATTAACACAGTACTAACACAGTGATAACACAGTATTAACACAGTACTAACGTCTGCACGGCATTTCAGATCACAGCATTTCAGAACACAGCATTTCAGAGAACAGAACTGTGCTGTAGCTACGGTACCGGTAGCCTTGTAAACAAGGTAGTTGTGGTTACCGTAGTTTCACTACAGGGTGGCAGGTAGCCTAGTGGTTAGAGGGTTGGGTCAGTAACCGAAAGGTTGCTGGATTCGATCCCTGAGCTGACAAGTTAAAAATCTGTCGTTCTGCCCCTGAACAAGGCAGTTAACCCACTGTTCCCCGGTAGGCCGTCATTGTAAATAAGAATTTGTTCTTAAACTGACTTGCCTTGTTAAATAAAGGTTTAAAAAACGACAGTGTTGGTACTGTAGAGATCTGTGGATAGAAAAGTATTTCGACAAATTGAGGTGTCCACCATTTTGGTGAGAGATTTGTACTTTTACTGTGATGCAGAACCACAGTACTCAGTTTCCTTTCTAACACAAACTATCTTTGTTTATTGGGGTCTGTAATTAAGTACCGGAATATCCTCCTTGACTACAACCATTCTATTTCAGAGAGAGAGAGAGGGGTGTAATGATATACTGGTGTGTCCATGGAGCTGCCATAATGGTAAGGTTAGATGATGAACGCCTGGGCTTTCTCTTTCAAAACAATACTAACAGTGATCTGACTGTCTGCCTGTTTGTCACGTTCGTCGTAACGATGAGACCAAGGCGCAGTGTGATTAGAATACATTCTTCTTTATTTACACGAAGAACACTAAACAAACTATCAAAATAACACAACGAACGTGAACGCTATAAACAACAAGTGCAGACATGCAACTTCACATAGACAATAACCCACAAAACCTAAATGGAAAATGGCAACCTAAATAGGATCCCCAATCAGAGACAACGATAAACAGCTGTCTCTGATTGGGAACCAATTCAGGCCACCATAGACCTATAATATGCCTAGACTAACCAAAACCCCTAGACATGCAAAAAAAACAACTAGACAATACAAAAACTAAACAAACCACCCTTGTCACACCCTGACCTTACCAAAATATAAAGAAAACAAAGATAACTAAGGTCAGGGCGTGACACTGTTCAGGGTTTGATGGTGAAATGGAGCTTAAAATGCCACTTCCATTAATGATGTAGTAAATAAATGTATTGTGTGTTAATACAACTAAACCCACTGAAACCAGGATCTAAATGAGATCAGGGGAGACGTCATTATCCAAAGCCAGTCAACTATGACATCCAACATGTGAGGTCTTAGGGTGTGTGTGTGTGTGTGTGTGTGTGTGTGTGTGTGTGTGTGTGTGTGTGTGTGTGTGTGTGTGTGTGTGTGTGTGTGTGTGTGTGTGTGTGTGTGTGTGTGTGTGTGTGTGTGTGTGTGTGTGTGTGTGTGTGTCCATGTACATTTCCTCCAGAGAATCCCCCCGGGGGTCTGAAAACTTCCCTTTCAATAATACAGCCCGTTACGCCTCAGAGTCCACCTGCCGCAGATACGCATCATTACATGGTACACTGTCATGTTTTGTTCCTTAGATGAAACCCTGTGGTTTGATTTGGAGGGGAAACTCCTGTCTACACTCTCTCCTCATGAAGTCTCCTTCATATCCTCCTGTCTCCATCTGTTGAGGACTATCATCAGCCTGTGTTGCTGTTGTGTTGAAGAGGGTCCAGACATTCCATGTTTATGAGTGGGGGAGATGCTCCAGTGGGTGAGAACTTGCAAGTGGGTCTGACCGTCTGAGTTAACGAAGGCCAACTGAGGATAGTATGGCTCGGTGACAGAGAGAGAGGAGAGAGTGCGTGTGCGTGTGTGTGTGTGTGTGTGTGTGTGAGAGAGAGAGAGAGAGAGAGAGAGAGAGAGAGAGAGAGAGAGAGAGAGAGAGAGAGAGGAGAGAGAGAGAGTGCGTGTGCGTGTGTGTGTGTGTGTGTGTGTGTGTGTGTGTGTGAGAGAGAGAGAGAGAGAGAGAGAGAGAGAGAGAGAGAGAGACGAGAGAGAGAGAGAGAGATAGACAGAGAGAGAGAGAGAGAGATAGACAGCGAGAGAGAGAGAGAGAGAGAGAGAGAGAGAGAGATAGACAGCGAGAGAGATAGAGACAGTGTCACACCCTGATCTGTTTCACCTGTCTTTGTGATGGTCTCCACCCCCCTCCAGGTGTTGCCCATCTTACCCTTAATCCCCTGTGTATTTATACCTGTGTTCTCTGTTTGTCTGTTGCCAGTTTGTCTTGTTTGTCAAGCCAACAAGCGTTTTTGGGTCAGCTCCTGCTTTTCCCCAGTATCTCTTTTCTTGTCCTCGTGGTTTTTGACCCTTGCCTGTCCTGACCCTTTACCCACCCGCATAACCAAGCTGCCTGCCCTGACCCTGAGCCTGCCTGCCGTCCTGTACCTTTGCCCCTGTTGCTGTAATAAACATTGTTACTTCGACACGGTCTGCATCTGGGTCTTACCTTGATACCTGATACAGAAAGAGAGAGAGAGAGAGAGACAGAGATAGACAGAGAGAGAGACAGAGAGATAGCGAGAGAGGAGAGAGAGAGTGTGTGTTCGTGTGTGTGTGTGTGTGAGAGAGAGAGAGAGAGAGAGAAAGACAGACAGACAAAGACAGACAGACAGAGAGAGAGAGAGAGAGATAGACGGAGAGAGATAGACAGAGAGAGATAGACAGAGAGAGATACACAGAGAGAGATAGACAGAGAGAGAGAGAGACAGAGAGAGAGAGAGAGAGAGAGAGAGAGAGAGAGAGAGAGAGAGAGAGAGAGAGAGAGAGAGAGAGAGAGAGAGAGAGAGAGAGAGAGAGAGAGAGTTCTCTTCTCCAGGTCTATAATAACAGTGGTGGAGCCCCCTCACCAAAGGCTCTCTGTTGAACCTCAGCCTGACTACTAGTGACTTGGTGTGGAATGCTGCTGTGACAGAGATGTGCCAAATTCATATCTCTCTCTCTCTCTCTCTCTCTCTCTCTCTCTCTCTCTCTCTCTCTCTCTCTCTCTCTCTCTCTCTCTCTCTCTCTCTCTCTCTCTCTCTCTCTCTCTCTCTCTCTCTCTCTCTCTTCTTCATCCTCCTTCTCTGTGTAATTTACAGCATAACTTAACCTACATAAACAGTATAACACAGAGTAAAGCATTGTCCTGGATATTATACCATTAAATTGTTATACACTGAGTATACCAAACATTAGGAACACCTTCCTAACATTAAGTTACACCCCCTTTTGCCCTCAGAACAGCCTCAAATTGTCGGGCCATGGACTCTACAAGACGTTGAAAGTGTTCCACAGGGAGGCTGGCCCATGTTGACTCCAGTGCTTCCCACAGTTGTGTCAAGTTGGCTGGATGTCCTTTGGGTGGTGGATCATTCTTGATACACACAGGAAACGGTTGAGCGTGAAAAACCCAGCAGCGTTACAGTTCTCAATACAAACAGGACCTCCTGGTACCTACTACCAAACCCTGTTCAAAGGCACTTCAATATGTTGTCTTTCCCATTCAGTCTCTGAATGGCACACATATACAATCCATGTCTCAGTTGTCTCAAGGATTACAAATCTTTCTTTAACCTGTCTCCTCTCCTTCATCTACAGTGGATTTAGGGTAACCTGGAAACATCTAGGGTAACCTGGAAACAACTAGGGTAACCTGGAAACATCTAGGGTAACCTGGAAACAATTAGGGTAACCTGGAAACATCTAGGACAACCTGGAAACAACTAGGGTAACCTGGAAACAATTAGGGTAACCTGGAAACATCTAGGGTAACCTGGAAACAATTAGGGTAACCTGGAAACATCTAGGGTAACCTGGAAACAACTAGGGTAACCTGGAAACATCTAGGGTAACCTGGAAACAACTAGGGTAACCTGGAAACAACTAGGGTAACCTGGAAACATCTAGGGTAACCTGGAAACATCTAGTAACCTGGAAACATCTAGGGTAACCTGGAAACAACTAGGGTAACCTGGAAACATCTAAGGTAACCTGGAAACATCTAGGATAACCTGGAAACATATAGGGTAACCTGGAAACATCTAGGACAACCTGGAAACAACTAGGGTAACCTGGAAACATCTAGGACAACCTGGAACAACTAGGGTAACCTGGAAACATCTAGGGTAACCTGGAAACATCTAGGGTAACCTGGAAACATCTAGGAAAACCTGGAACAACTAGGGTAACCTGGAAACATCTAGGGTAACCTGGAAACATCTAGGAAAACCTGGAAATAACCTCGGTAACCTGGAAACAACTAGGGTAACCTGGAAACATCTAGGGTAACCTGGAAACATCTAGGGTAACCTGGAAATAACTAGGGTAACCTGGAAACAACTAGGGTAACCTGGAAACAACTAGGGTAACCTGGAAACATCTAGGGTAACCTGGAAACATCTAGGGTAACCTGGAAACATCTAGGGTAACCTGGAAACATCTAGAACAACCTGGAACAACTAGGGTAACCTGGAAACATCTAGGGTAACCTGGAAACATCTAGGGTAACCTGGAAATAACTAGGGTAACCTGGAAACATCTAGGGTAACCTGGAAACATCTAGGGTAACCTGGAAACATCTAGGATAACCTGGAAACATCTAGGGTAACCTGGAAACAACTAGGGTAACCTGGAAACATCTAGGGTAACCTGGAAATAACTAGGGTAACCTGGAAACAACTAGGGTAACCTGGAAACAACTAGGGTAACCTGGAAACATCTAGGGTAACCTGGAAACATCTAGGATAACCTGGAAACAACTAGGGTAACCTGGAAACATCTAGGGCAACCTGGAAACTCAGCAAACTATATGTAGAAGCCGGCGAGCCAGCAATGTATACATGTAGGATGGTCATAGGGTCCCCACCCTTCTGTCATTGCTTGTGCATTATGGGAAAGTGACCACATTGTGTAACAGGGCAGTGTGTATTTGTTCCACTTGAGTGACTCTTCGCTGCTCTCTCCTCCCTAGAGGCATATCATTATGAGTCTGTATACACAGAGCCTGGTCCCTGGCCTACATTCTAGCAGGGTACAGGAGAGCTGCTATGGAGGGAGTCATTATGGAGTAGAATTAGGGTGATGCAACACACACACAGGCACACACAGGCACGCACATACACACACACACACGCACACGCACACGCACGCGCACGCGCATGCGCACGCACGCACCCACACACACACACACACACACACACACACACACACACACACACACACACACACACACACACACACACACACCAATCTGAGCATGATATGCCATGAGATGTTTTGTTTTGAAGAGGGGTTCCCACGTATTACAGTTTTCATTTCGATTCTAATGTCATTTGTTTTCTAAATGAACTGTGAATGACGTGTTATTTTAACGTGCCGTTCCGTTTCTGTTTTCTCAGCTGAAATAGGAAAAGGAAATCACTTCTTAACAGGAAGAGAGACACATGGACATAACAACAGAATGACAAGTGTTGAACATCTGTCTCAGTTCATTTATTAATAAAGTCTGGAGCCAGAAATAACAATAATCACATAGCAGCCCAAACACCAATCCATATTTTCTCCATTATGAAAACAGACCTGAGTTCAGTTCTTATCTGTTACAATCAAATAGCAGCCCAAATGCATCACTATATTTTCTCCATTATGAAAACAGACCTGAGTTCAGTTCTTATCTGTTATAATCAAATAGCAGCTGAAATGCATCACTATATTTTCTCCATTATGAAAACAGACCTGAGTTCAGTTCTTATCTGTTATTCTTGTCGGCATTTCTTCCTCTCCCTTGACGCTGACTGTGCAGGGGTGTGTGTGCGTGCCTGTGTGCTTGTGTGCATCCTTGCATGTGCGTGTTCGTGTCCGTGCGTGTGTACGTGCTTGTGTTTGTATGTCCTTACTAATCCCAGTCACCTTATTATGAGAAGCAGACGTTTTGTTGCTCATTTGGAAGGAGAGTTAAATTATTATAATTAGGGAGATGTTGAAGCATGGTTCCTTTCCTCCTCTGAGTATTGTTCTCTATGGAGGTTTACTGTACTCTACTAAACCCTGGGTTAGGTCCTGTTTGGCCAGGTGTTCTCTATGGAGGTTTACTGTACTCTACTAAACTCTGGGTCAGATCCTGTTTGGCCAGGTGTTCTCTATGGAGGTTTACTGTACCCTACTAAACTCTGGGTTAGGTCCTGTTTGGCCAGGTGTTCTCTATGGAGGTTTACTGTACTCTACTAAACTCTGGGTTAGATCCTGTTTGGCCAGGTGTTCTCTATGGAGGTTTACTGTACCCTACTAAACTCTGGGTCAGATCCTGTTTGGCCAGGTGTTCTCTATGGAGGTTTACTGTACTCTACTAAACTCTGGGTTAGGTCCTGTTTGGCCAGGTGTTCTCTATGGAGGTTTACTGTACTCTACTAAACTCTGGGTTAGATCCTGTTTGGCCAGGTGTTCTCTATGGAGGTTTACTGTACTCTACTAAACTCTGGGTTAGGTCCTGTTTGGCCAGGTGTTCTCTATGGAGGTTTACTGTACTCTACTAAACTCTGGGTCAGATCCTGTTTGGCCGGGTGCTCCCTATGGAGGTTCACTGTACTCTATTAAACTCTGGGTCAGATCCTGTTTGGCCGGGTGTTCTCTATGGAGGTTTACTGTACTCTACTAAACTCTGGGTCAGATCCTGTTTGGCCAGGTGTACTCTATGGAGGTTTACTGTACTCTACTAAACTCTAGGTCAGATCCTGTTTGGCCAGGTGTTCTCTATGGAGGTTTACTGTACTCTACTAAACTCTGGGTTGATCCTGTTTGGCCAGGTGTTCTCTATGGAGGTTTACTGTACTCTACTAAACTCTGGGTCAGATCCTGTTTGGCCAGGTGTTCTCTATGGAGGTTTACTGTACTCTACTAAACTCTGGGTCAGATCCTGTTTGGCCAGGTGTTCGCTATGGAGGTTCACTGTACTCTACTAAACTCTGGGTCAGATCCTGTTTGGCCAGGTGTTCGCTATGGAGGTTCACTGTACTCTATTAAACTCTGGGTCAGATCCTGTTTGGCCGGGTGCTCCCTATGGAGGTTCACTGTACTCTATTAAACTCTGGGTCAGATCCTGTTTGGCCGGGTGTTCTCTATGGAGGTTTACTGTACTCTACTAAACTCTGGGTTAGATCCTGTTTGGCCAGGTGTTCTCTATGGAGGTTTACTGTACTCTACTAAACTCTGGGTCAGATCCTGTTTGGCCAGGTGTTCTCTATGGAGGTTTACTGTACTCTACTAAACTCTGGGTCAGATCCTGTTTGGCCGGGTGCTCCCTATGGAGCTTCACTGTACTCTACTAAACTCTGGGTCAGATCCTGTTTGGCCGGGTGTTCCTTATGGAGGTTCACTGTACTCTACTAAACTCTGGGTTGGGTCGTGCATAGCCGGGTGGTCTGCTGTGAACTCCATATGAACAAAGCTCATCTTGAATGAATGTCTGAAATAATGCTTAACAGGATGCATAGTGGGGGGGCATTTCCATTTCCTCCTTGCTAATAGCTAACTCATTGGATTGTGAGTAAGCCTGCTTGACGATACATGAGTTACATGTTTAACTGGTGTCCCACTCTACAGAAATGTCACTACAGATTTCACTCTACAGAAATAAACTTTTCAATGGGATTATTTCTCTCTAAAATGCGTTTTGAGATGTCTGAAACTCTGAGGGGGTCTTGGTCCTTAATAAAGCCTCTAGCTTGTCATCTCAGGGCTGAGGACGAGGAGGTGACGTCCCCTCTCTCTTTTTCTATTTTGCTCTTTTTTCTTTCTTTCTTTCTTTCTTTCTTTCTTTCTTTCTTTCTTTCTTTCTCTCTCTCTCTGTCTCGCTGTCTCATAAAGGCCTATCCAGGTTTTTATTAGCTGTGTAGTAGCCCTGTGCCAACTCCCTGTCCTCTATCTCTCAGTCAGTCTAATTTAATATTGTTAACTGACACATTCCACTTAACGAGTCTAGAAGTCCCTCTGACCTTTTTCTCTGCTGTTGAAAGGTGATCCCTCTCTCTCCTGCTGAAAATATGATATTTCTCTCTGCAGCTGAAAAGGTGATCTCTCTCTCTCTGCTACTGAAAAGGGGGCGGCAGGGTAGCCTACTGGTTAGAGCGTTGGGCTAATAACCGAAAGGTTGCAAGTTCTGAATCCCTGAGCTGACAAGTTACAAATCTGTTCTTCTGCCCCTGAACAAGGCAGTTAACCCACTGTTCCTAGGGCGTCATAAAAAAAAAGAATTTGTTCTTAAATTACTTGCCTAGTCAAATAAAGGTTAAGAAAAAGTGATCTCCCTCTCTGTGCAGCTGACTTGAAACCCTCTTCTCTCTCAGTATGAGTGAACCCAAAGTCATGATCTCTCCAGCTGTCCTCATCCTTACAGTAACCCTGTCCTCTATAGCTGTCCCACACAGACCTGTCCTCATCATGACCGTCTACTCTGTCCTCTATAGCTGTCCCACACAGACCTGTCCTCATCCTTACAGTAACCCTGTCCTCTATAGCTGTCCCACACAGACCTGTCCTCATCATGACCGTCTACTCTGTCCTCTATAGTTGTCCCACACAGACCTGTCCTCATCATGGCCGTCTACTCTGTCCTCTATAGCTGTCCCAAACAGACCTGTCCTCATCATGACCGTCTACTCTGTCCTCTATAGCTGTCCCACACAGACCTGTCCTCATCATGACCGTCTACTCTGTCCTCTATAGCTGTCCCACACAGACCTGTCCTCATCATGACCGTCTACTCTGTCCTCTATAGCTGTCCCACACAAACCTGTCCTCATCATGACCGTCTACTCTGTCCTCTATAGCTGTCCCACACAGACCTGTCCTCATCCTTACAGTAACCCTGTCCTCTATAGCTGTCCCACACAGACCTGTCCTCATCATGACCGTCTACTCTGTCCTCTATAGCTGTCCCACACAGACCTGTCCTCATCCTTACAGTAACCCTGTCCTCTATAGCTGTCCCACACAGACCTGTCCTCATCATGACCGTCTACTCTGTCCTCTATAGCTGTCCCACACAGACCTGTCCTCATCCTTACAGTAACCCTGTCCTCTATAGCTGTCCCACACAGACCTGTCCTCATCATGACCGTCTACTCTGTCCTCTATAGCTGTCCCACACAGACCTGTCCTCATCCTTACAGTAACCCTGTCCTCTATAGCTGTCCCGCACAGACCTGTCCTCATCATGACCGTCTACTCTGTCCTCTATAGCTGTCCCACACAGACCTGTCCTCATCCTTACAGTAACCCTGTCCTCTATAGCTGTCCCACACAGACCTGTCCTCATCATGACCATCTACTCTGTCCTCTATAGCTGTCCCACACAGACCTGTCCTCATCATGACCATCTACTCTGTCCTCTATAGCTGTCCCACACAGACCTGTCCTCATCATGACCATCTACTCTGTCCTCTATAGCTGTCCCACACAGACCTGTCCTCATCATGACCGTCCACTCTGTCCTCTATAGCTGTCCCACACAGACCTGTCCTCATCATGACCTTCTACTCTGTCCTCTATAGTTGTCCCACACAGACCTGTCCTCATCATGACCATCTACTCTGTCCTCTATAGCTGTCCCACACAGACCTGTCCTCATCATGACCGTCTACTCTGTCCTCTATAGCTGTCCCACACAGACCTGTCCTCATCATGACCGTCTACTCTGTCCTCTATAGGTGTCCCACACAGACCTGTCCTCATCATGACCGTCTACTCTGTCCTCTATAGCTGTCCCACACAGACCTGTCCTCATCATGACCGTCTACTCTGTCCTCTATAGTTGTCCCACACAGACCTGTCCTCATCATGGCCGTCTACTCTGTCCTCTATAGCTGTCCCAAACAGACCTGTCCTCATCATGACCGTCTACTCTGTCCTCTATAGCTGTCCCACACAGACCTGTCCTCATCATGACCGTCTACCCTGTCCTCTATAGCTGTCCCACACAGACCTGTCCTCATCATGACCGTCTACTCTGTCCTCTATAGTTGTCCCACACAGACCTGTCCTCATCATGACCGTCTACCCTGTCCTCTATAGCTGTCCCACACAGACCTGTCCTCATCATGACCGTCTACTCTGACCTCTATAGTTGTCCCACACAGACCTGTCCTCATCATGACCGTCTACTCTGTCCTCTATAGCTGTCCCACACAGACCTGTCCTCATCATGACCGTCTACTCTGTCCTCTATAGCTGTCCCACACAGACCTGTCCTCATCATGACCGTCTACTCTGTCCTCTATAGCTGTCCCACACAGACCTGTCCTCATCATGGCCGTCTACTCTGTCCTCTATAGCTGTCCCACACAGACCTGTCCTCATCATGACCGTCTACTCTGTCCTCTATAGCTGTCCCACACAGACCTGTCCTCATCATGACCGTCTACTCTGTCCTCTATAGTTGTCCCACACAGACCTGTCCTCATCATGACCGTCTACTCTGTCCTCTATAGCTGTCCCACACAGACCTGTCCTCATCATGACCGTCTACTCTGTCCTCTATAGCTGTCCCACACAGACCTGTCCTCATCATGACCGTCTACTCTGTCCTCTATAGCTGTCCCACACAGACCTGTCCTCATCATGACCGTCTACTCTGTCCTCTATAGCTGTCCCACACAGACCTGTCCTCATCATGACCGTCTACTCTGTCCTCTATAGCTGTCCCACACAGACCTGTCCTCATCATGACCGTCTACTCTGTCCTCTATAGCTGTCCCACACAGACCTGTCCTCATCATGACCGTCTACTCTGTCCTCTATAGCTGTCCCACACAAACCTGTCCTCATCATGACCGTCCACTCTGTCCTCTATAGCTGTCCCACACAGACCTGTCCTCATCATGACCGTCTACTCTGTCCTCTATAGCTGTCCCACACAGACCTGTCCTCATCATGACCGTCTACTCTGTCCTCTATAGCTGTCCCACACAGACCTGTCCTCATCATGACAGCTTACACTCTAGTTTATGGTCCACAATGTCCCCACCTTCCCTAAACAGAGATGGGATTTCTAGCACCACCCTCTCAAAACAAGTTAAGACTGGTTGATTAGTCAAACCAACCGGTTGGTAAATGGCACAAGAGCATTGCATTGATCTATTAACAAGATGTGGGTATCCATTTCCTAAACTTTATGATGGGAAGCTCCCTCCATCCACTAATGCAGCCATTAGAGCTCTGTGAAGGTGAATTCCTCAACAGGAGGACAGATCCTTATTAGTTCCTTAGTGAAGTAGTAACAGTCTGTGAAGGTGAATTCCTCAACAGGAGGACAGGTCCTTATTAGTTCCTTAGGGAAGTAGTTACTGTGTGTGAAGGTGAATTCCTCAACAGGAGGACAGATCCTCATTAGTTCCTTAGTGAAGTAGTAACCGTGTGTGGAGGTAAATTCCTCAACAGGAGGACAGATCCTTATTAGTTCCTTAGTGAAGTAGTAACAGTCTGTGAAGGTGAATTCCTCAACAGGAGGACAGATCCTTATTAGTTCCTTAGTGAAGTAGTAACCGTGTGTGAAGGTGAATTCCTCAACAGGAGGACAGATCCTTATTAGTTCCTTCCTTATTAGTAGTAACAGTCTGTGAAGGTGCTAACCTCACTCCATTCTAATTCTCAGCAGATCATCACACTCTTTTGGAGGAACAAAGTAATGACCCTGTATAAAATAACTTTCTCTATAAGCGCCACTTAGCCACCATTGTTTCTCAACTCTGCCCAGGACCCTTAACTACTAACTAGAGGGTGAAATCAATGTTTCTTCATGTACTGCACTATAGCCTGCAGGGACAGCAAAGCTTAGAGTGGCATTGGATAGATCATATCATTTGCAAGTCTTTTTTTCATTGAGTTTGTCTTCCTTTTATTGGGGAAAAGACACGTGTATAAACTCAGTTCGGTCTGTAATGTATTTTCATAGTTGATTCACCTGGTTTATGGATGTTGAGGACAGAGTGACTCAGGATGACTTTCTTTCATTGGAGACTCAGTTCGGTCTGTAATGTATTTTCATTCTTGGTTCACCTCATTCATACATTACATGGATGTCAGCCTCGGTTGTTTGGGGACTCCCGTCTCTGCTGTGAGTGAATGGGAAAACTGCAGTAACCCACTGTGCTATTTGGTTGAACCTTTAAACTCTAAAGTGGGATAATTCCTCAATATAATGTAATCCAGTCATAAGCAGTCAAGGGATTTATAGAAAAACCACTTAACCACAGCATAATTCTCTAACATATCCAGGGATATGACGCAGGGCAACGTAGCGCAGCAAGGAAAGATTGACAGATATTTAGAATTCCAAAGACCTCAAGGAAAACCTGTAGAGAGAAATAAAATACATTACATTTAGAGGTGGCATTATTTTTCCTAATCAAAGTGCCTCTACTGGGAAGCATAGATACATCCTATAGCAGTAAATCCTGTAACAAAGTCTGTTGACTATGCTCATCTGTTTAGGTGTCTTCAGTCCTGCCAAGTCCTGATTTAACAATCTATGTAGAGAAAATAAATGGAATATTTTCATAATAAAATGAGGGGTGATTATTTTATTTGTATAAAATAAATCCTATAACAAGGCTGTTATCATCCTTTCAAGCCTGAATGTCCACAGCCCTGCCCAGTGCTCTGTTTTCCAACCAGCAGAGATGATTTCATCCCTTGGTAAAATATTATGAGCAGGAATGACTGCTACATGACCACGGGTTTCAACTCTGTCTGTGCCAGCCTCAACCCAGCAGTGAGACAATTAGAAACTGTAAAATGAGGTTACTCAAGGGCCAGCAGGATAACTAGGGCAGCGGCATGGAAGATCTGATTTAGTCACTGCTCCTCTGCCAGTGACAGTTGGTTGAGTGTGGAGAGGCTAGAGGAGTTATCCTGGGTTGTGTTTCCAAATGGCACCCTATTCACTATAGTGCACTACTTTGACCAGAGCCCATAGGGAACAGGGTACCATTTGGGACACATTCCCAGTTTAATTTGGAGGGTTTTCAGCTCTCGAAGCCTCCGGCGCTGCAGATCACAGTCAGAACATTGGGTTTTATTAAGTTGTATTGGGTTTTGTTAAGTTGTATTGGGTTTTATTAAGTTGTATTGGGTTTTGCTAAGTTGTATTGGGTTTTGTTAAGTTGTATTGGGTTTTATTAAGTTGTATTGGGTTTTATGATGTTGTATTGGGTTTTGTTAAGTTGTATTGGGTTTTATTAAGTTGTATTGGGTTTTATGATGTTGTATTGGGTTTTGTTAAGTTGTATTGGGTTTTATTAAGTTGTATTGGGTTTTATGATGTTGTATTGGGTTTTATTAAGTTGATTTGGGTTTTATTGTGGTTTCTGTTGACATGTAGATGTTGATAACACTCCACCGTTGACAGGGACTATTAAGTCTTGGCACACAGCTCTTTGCTTTACGATCAGAGGCCTCACACACTGATGGTTATTGTGCCTTTCAGAGTCTTACTAAATATTAACACTGAACTGGGGAGGTCACAGAGAAGCACCTCTCTGGCACTGATATGCAGTAGTGAGTCAAGCGCACACACACACACAGACACACACACACACACACAGACACAGACACACACACACACACACACAGACACAGACACAGACACAGACACAGACACAGACACAGACACACAGGAGTGATATGTCTTTGAGATGTGAATAGGGCTTGAATAGAAGATGATAATGTGTGTGTGTGTGTGTGTGTGTGTGTGTGTGTGTGTGTGTGTGTGTGTGTGTGTGTGTGTGTGTGTGTGTGTGTGTGTGTGTGTGTGTGTGTGTGTGTGTGTGTGTGTGTGTGTGTGTGTGTGTGTGTGTGTGTGTGTGTGTGGGCGGGCGGGCGGGCGGGCGTGCGTGCGTGCGTGTGTGTGTACTCCTGAAGAAGACCTTGACAATGCAGGGAAAGTGAATGACAAGTCAATCTGCATTCCAATGGAGGAGGAAGACCAAGACAGGGGTAAATAGTAGGGTCACTAGCCAGGCGACAGGTTAGGTTAGGAGGCTGAGGAGACTGTTATGGTTACAGTCAGACAGGTTAGGTTAGGAGGCTGAGGAGGCTGTTATGGTTACAGTCAGACAGGGGACAGGATAGGTTAGGAGGCTGAGGAGACTGTTATGGTTACAGTCAGACAGGGGACAGGTTAGGTTAGGAGGCTGAGGAGACTGTTATGGTTACAGTCAGACAGGTTAGGTTAGGAGGCTGAGGAGGCTGTTATGGTTACAGTCAGACAGGGGACAGGATAGGTTAGGAGGCTGAGGAGGCTGTTATGGTTACAGTCAGACAGTGGGGCTCTTGGTTCTTAGTGTGTTTGTCTGGGCATGTTAAGCAGTGGTTTAGTTGTGCAGTGGTTCTGTGGGTTCATGATGACTAGTTGTGCAGTGGTTCTGTGGGTTCTAGAATGGTTCAACTAAAAGTGACTTTTGGGTCATTCCAGATGTGACAAAGTCCAGATGAAATCTAGAGGGGGTGAAATCTAGAGGGGGTGAAATCTAGAGGGGTGAAATCTAGAGGGGGTGAAATCTAGAGGGGGTGAAATCTAGAGGGGGTGAAATCTAGAGGGGGTGAAATCTAGAGTGGTGAAATCTAGAGGGGGTGAAATCTAGAGTGGTGAAATCTTGAGGGGGTAAAATCTAGAGGGGGTGAAATCTAGAGGGGGTGAAATCTAGAGTGGTGAAATCTTGAGGGAGTGAAATCTAGAGTGGTGAAATCTAGAGGGGGTGAAATCTAGAGGGGGTGAAATCTAGAGAGGGTGAAATCTAGAGGGGGTGAAATCTAGAGGGGGTGAAATCTAGAGAGGGTGAAATCTAGAGGGAGTGAAATCTAGAGTGGTGAAATCTAGAGGGAGTGAAATCTAGAGTGGTGAAATCTAGAGGGAGTGAAATCTAGAGGGAGTGAAATCTAGAGGGGGTGAAATCTACAGAGGGTGAAATCTAGAGGGGGTGAAATCTAGAGGGGGTGAAATCTAGAGAGGGTGAAATCTAGAGGGAGTGAAATCTAGAGTGGTGAAATCTATAGGGAGTGAAATCTAGAGTGGTGAAATCTAGAGGGAGTGAAATCTATAGGGGTGAAATCTAGAGGGAGTGAAATCTATAGGGGTGAAATCTAGAGAGGGTGAAATCTAGAGGGAGTGAAATCTAGAGTGGTGAAATCTAGAGGGAGTGAAATCTAGAGTGGTGAAATCTAGAGGGATTGAAATCTAGAGTGGTGAAATCTAGAGGGAGTGAAATCTAGAGTGGTGAAATCTAGAGGGATTGAAATCTAGAGTGGTGAAATCTAGAGGGAGTGAAATCTAGAGGGAGTGAAATCTAGAGGGGGTTGAACCAAATTGAACAGCAGAACATAATATTCTATATTTAATCTCACCAAACTGAACAGCAGAACATAATAATCTATATTTAATCTCACCAAACTGAACAGCAGAACATAATAATCTATATTTAATCTCACCAAACTGAACAGCAGAACATAATAATCTATATTTAATCTCACCAAACTGAACAGCAGAACATAATAATCTATATTTAATCTCACCAAACTGAACAGCAGAACATAATAATCTATATTTAATCTCACCAAACTGAACAGCAGAACATAATAATCTATATTTAATCTCACCAAACTGAACAGCAGAACATAATAATCTACATTTTCAGTGCACAGGTTCTTGTATTATAAGGGATGATGTTTTCTCCTAAAACATCAGATGAGGAAATGGCTTCTGGTGAATAGTTATACACCCTGATAAAATAATCATTAGGTGGGTGATTGGATTTGGAATCACAAGTCACTTTAATAATGTTTACATACTGCTTTACTCATCTCATATGTATATACTATATTCTATTCTACTGTATTTTAGTCAATGCCACTCCAACATTGCTCGTCCTAATATTTATATATTCTTTAATTCCATTATTTTACTTTTAGATTTGTGTGTATTGTTGTGAATTGTTAGATATTACTACACTGTTGGAGCTAGGAACAGAAGCATTTTGCTACACCTGCAATAATATGTGCTAAATATGTGTATGTGACCAATAAAATGTGATTCGATTTGATTTGTCCTGTCGAGGGACACAGCTTTCTGTTTTGTCTAGGGGAGTCGAGGGACACAGCTTTCTGTTTTGTCTAGGGGAGTCGAGCGACACAGCTTTCTGTTTTGTCTCGGGGAGTCGAGGGACACAGCTTTCTGTTTTGTCTAGGTGTCACGCCCTGGCCTTAGTATTCTTTGTTTTCTTTATTATTTTAGTTAGGTCAGGGTGTGACATGGGGAATGTTTGTGTTTTGTTGGTTTTTGGTGATTCTATGGTAAAGGGGGTGTTGGGTGTAGTATATAGGTTTGTGTTGAGTACATGTGTCTAGCGTTGTCTATGTATGTTTAGTTGTCTAGGAGAGTCTATGGTTGCCTGAATGAGTTCCCAATTAGAGACAGCTGATTTCTGTTGTCTCTGATTGGGAGCCATATTTAGGGTAGCCATAGGCTTTCATTTGATGTGAGTAGTTGTCTATGTTAAACGTTTGTAGCCTGTGTGTGCACATCGTTTATTTAGCTTCACGATCGTTTATTGTTTTGATTAGTTCGTAAGTGTGTTTGTTTCGTTTTGCCTTCTTCATCAATAAAAGGAGATGGCTTATTTTCCTAATGCTGCGTTTTGGTCCGTCAATCCTCCACACGGTCGTGACACTAGGGGAGTCGAGCGACACAGCTTTCTGTTTTGTCTAGGGGAGTCGAGCGACACAGCTTTCTGTTTTGTCTAGGGGAGTCGAGGGACACAGCTTTCTGTTTTGTCTAGGGGAGTCGAGCGACACAGCTTTCTGTTTTGTCTAGGGGAGTCGAGGGACACAGCTTTCTGTTTTGTCTATGGGAGTCGAGGGACACAGCTTTCTGTTTTGTCTATGGGAGTCGAGGGACACTGCTTTCTGTTTTGTCTAGGGGAATCGAGGGACACTGCTTTCTGTTTTGTCTAGGGGAGTCGAGGGACACAGCTTTCTGTTTGGGTCTGTAGGTATATTAGTTTGGAATCTGACTGGGTCTCAGGTTTACTGACCATAGCCCAGACAGGTTAGAAGTTAGACTGGGTAGTGAATGGAGAGAGGCAATAGGGAGATGGGTGGATTGGATGACAGCGTGAGTGTGTGTTTGTGTGTGACAGTGGTATGTGTGACAGTGCCAAAGGTTACTGCATAAACCCTTCATTAGTTACGTTGACTCGAAAGTCTGCAGACATCTGAATACCAGCCAAGGCATCATTCACTCAGAGCATGTCCGATGGTCTGGCACGTCGCTGAAATATCACCATTATCCCCACAATGGCCACCCAGGGGAAGGTCAATGGGGTTTACAATGGGAAGGAAGGAAACTGGCAGGAAATACACTCTAGGTGTTTCGCTACATTACTTCCTCCTCTTGACTGAGAGAGCACTGAGGTATGTTTAGTTCTTCACTGTTTCACAGTGTGGATTGGGACAGACGGTTCTGCTATTCTGGACTGGAGGAAGCAGGAAAGGCTGGGATGGTGGGACACACAGACCCACCCTGTCCCAGGAAGCATAGCAGACGACAAGGTCAACTGCCTCTTCTGTTTCTGAAGGGCTTTCTCTGAGCGACCCCACGGGGGCTTCTGGCCACAAGCCCAGCCTACATCTGAATGGATAATATCTCCTCTATTGTCTGAAAGAAACAACCTCTATTCCTGGGAGTATTTTTAATCTTCAGGCATTTTGTGACCCTGTCATTGTCTATATTGTGAGAGGAAAAGTGGCTTTGGGGCTTTTTTGTTGGTGTCTTGGTCCGAAAAGTGACTCTTTGGTTCAGCCATTTTGATATGTTGGTCAAGCTAGGATTTGTTTTCTTACCTACCTTACTCTAACGTTTCCACCAGGAGTTTTACATGTTGATCCAGATAAATGTCTTCCACTCAAAGCAGGTATTCTCTGAGCTAAGTTAAAGTGGCTTTTAGTTTGCTGTGCCAAGACCCTGGAAACCTGGGGAGTCTGTTTCGCCTCTCTCTGAAAGGTATGCCAGAATTGCTCTTTGCTCTCTCTCACTGTCTCTGTATCTCTCTCCTTTTCTCTCTTTCCCTCCCTTCCTCCCTCCCTTTCTCACAAATCCTAAATCATAGTTATTCCTCATGTGTACCTGGTAATTTGGCATGTGACAAACTGTTTTGCTCCATTCTCCATAGACAGTGGCAGGGCGTCCTGGGGGAGGGTCTTTTGTCCCAGGCACAAAGATGGAAACACATTTGTCATTCAGCTCTTAAATGAAGCCATCAACCCCTCATGATGAGCAATGGTGTAGAGCTGGTGCAAATAAAGCAAGGAAACGTCTCTCGCTTGTTTATGGACGTTGAAAACGTTGATCTCCGACCAGTGGACAACGTTCTGTCCTATATGGAATTGCGTTGAGGTTCTGGAACACATACATTTGTATCATTTAGCAGATGCTCGTATCCAGAGCAATTGGGGTTAAGTGTATTGCTCAAGCGCACATCCACTGATTTGTCTCCTAGTTGATTGGGGATTCAAACCAGCGACCTTTCGGTAACTGGCCCAATGTGCTTAACCACTAGGCTGCCTGTTGGGTGTTCACTGCTGATGTGAAGTGTTCTGGGATCGTTTGAGATGAGAGGTGACTCCTCAGTGACACTCATTCAGGCTGGGAGTAGGGGAGCTCAGTGTGGGGTTGTATGTGGTGACATCCATAGGAATAGATGAGGACATCTCAGTTTGGGGTTGTATGTGGTGACATCCATAGGAATAGATGAGGACATCTCAGTTTGGGGTTGTATGTGGTGACATCCATAGGAATAGATGAGGACATCTCAGTTTGGGGTTGTATGTGGTGACATCCATAGGAATAGATGAGGACATCTCAGTTTGGGGTTGTATGTGGTGACATCCATAGGAATAGATGAGGACAGCTCAGTTTGGGGTTGTATGTGGTGACATCCATAGGAATAGATGAGGACAGCTCAGTTTGGGGTTGTATGTGGTGACATCCATAGGAATAGATGAGGACAGCTCAGTTTGGGGTTGTATGTGGTGACATCCATAGGAATAGATGAGGACATCTCAGTTTGGGGTTGTATGTGGTGACATCCATAGGAATAGATGAGGACTCTCAGTGTGGGGTTGTATGTGGTGACATCCATAGGAATAGATGAGGACATCTCACCATCTCAGCCTCTGCAGAATAAGTCAGGGGAATATTTCATATGCTGATAAAAGATAGAAGATAAAAGATAAAGGTAAAATATACAAAGATGTGACGTAGATAGATGGCTACAGTTTGTATCACTGTTTACGTGTCACTAGCCACTTTCATATTTAAAAATTGGATGTAATAAATGTATCACTAGTCACTTTAACAATGCCACTTTATATAATGTTTACATACCCTACACTACTCATCTCATATGTACTCTATACCATCTACTGCATCCTGCCTATGCCGTTCGGCCATCGCTCATCCATATATTTATATGTATATATTCTTATTCATTCCTTTACAATTGTGTGTATAAGGTAGTTGTTGTTAAATTGTTATATTACTTGTTAGATATTACTGCATGGTCGGAACTAGAAGCACAAGCATTTCACTACACTCGCATTAACATCTGCTAAACATTTGTATGTGACCAATAAAATTTGAAAATGTCCAAAAAACACTTCCAAAACACTCATCTATTTATTTAACTGGAAGCAATAATTAAACAATATTTGATGAATAGCTATTCCATTATTTACATTTACATTACATTTTAGTCATTTAGCAGACGCTCTTATCCAGACGCTATGCCAATTGTGCGTCGCCCCACGGACCTCCCGGTTGCGGCCGGCTGCGACAGAGCCTGGGCGCGAACCCAGAGACTCTGGTGGCGCAGCTAGCACTGCGATGCAGTGCCCTAGACCACTGCGCCACACATAATGGTTAGTGTTCTGTGTACTTGAGGTTTAAAGCTGGAACACCAGTAAATCAGACTTCAACAAATGGTGGAACAGATTGAACCACAGATGTTTTCTCTACAGAGAGCCTCTGACATAACCCTGGATCTGTTCTCTGGTGAGGAGAAACCACTTGATGATAGGGGAGGGGGAGGGGGAGAGGGAGAGGGAGGGAGAGGGGTAGAGGGAGGGAGAGGGGGAGAGGGAGAGGGAGGGAGAGAGGGAGGGAGAGAGGGAGGAGGGGGAGAGAGGGAGAGAGGGAGAGGGGAGGAGGGGGAGAGAGGGAGAGAGGGAGAGAGCGTTTGTGTCTGTAAGTTGTTGCCCACTTGAGAATGAGAACGTGTACGGCTGTGCAGTGATTGGGACGTCGGTCAGTGTGTGGAAATGTTGTGGACAGTCATCTGGTCAGAGGGATGTTAGAGAGAAGGAAGGTGAGGGGATGGGAGGGACGAGGGTGAAGGGTGAGGGGAAAGGAGGAGGGGGTGAGAGGAACGGTCAGCGGAGAGGGGTGAGGGGAACGGTCAGCGGAGAGGGGTGAGGGGAACGGTCAGCGGAGAGGGGTGAGGGGAACGGTCAGCGGAGAGGGGTGAGGGGAAAGGAGGAGGGGGTGAGAGGAACGATCAGCGGAGAGGGGTGAGGGGAACGGTCAGCGGAGAGGGGTGAGGGGAACGGTCAGCGGAGAGGGGTGAGAGGAACGATCAGCGGAGAGGGGTGAGGGGAACGGTCAGCGGAGAGGGGTGAGGGGAACGGTCAGTGGAGAGGGGTGAGAGGAACGGTCAGCGGAGAGGGGTGAGGGGAAGGGTCAGTGGAGAGGGGTGAGGGGAACGGTCAGTGGAGAGGGGTGAGAGGAACGGTCAGCGGAGAGGGGTGAGAGGAACGGTCAGCGGAGAGGGGTGAGAGGAACGGTCAGCGGAGAGGGGAACGGTCAGCGGAGAGGGGTGAGGGGAACGGTCAGCGGAGAGGGGTGAGAGGAACGATCAGCGGAGAGGGGTGAGAGGAACGGTCAGCGGAGAGGGGTGAGAGGAACGGTCAGCGGAGAGGGGTGAGGGGAACGGTCAGCGGAGAGGGGTGAGGGGAACGGTCAGTGGAGAGGGGTGAGAGGAACGATCAGTGGAGAGGGGTGAGAGGAACGGTCAGCGGAGAGGGGTGAGAGGAACGATCAGTGGAGAGGGGTGAGGGGAACGGTCAGCGGAGAGGGGTGAGAGGAACGATCAGTGGAGAAGGGTGAGAGGAACGGTCAGCGGAGAGGGGTGAGGGGAAGGGTCAGCGGAGAGGGGTGAGAGGAACGGTCAGCGGAGAGGGGTGAGAGGAACGGTCAGTGGAGAGGGGTGAGAGGAACGGTCAGCAGAGAGGGGTGAGGGGAACGGTCAGCGGAGAGGGGTGAGAGGAACGGTCAGTGGAGAGGGGTGAGGGGAACGGTCAGCGGAGAAGGGTGAGGGGAAGGGTCAGCGGAGAGGGGTGAGGGGAACGATCAGCGGTGAGGGGTGAGGGGAACGGTCAGCGGAGAGGGGTGAGAGGACTGGTCAGTGGAGAGGGGTGAGGGGAACGGTCAGCGGAGAGGGGTGAGAGGAACGGTCAGCGGAGAGGAGTGAGAGGAACGGTCAGCGGAGAGGGGTGAGAGGAACGGTCAGCGGAGAGGGGTGAGGGGAACGGTCAGTGGAGAGGGGTGAGGGGAACGGTCAGCGGAGAGGGGTGAGGGGAACGGTCAGCGGAGAGGGGTGAGAGGAACGGTCAGCGGAGAGGGGTGAGAGGAACAGTCAGTGGAGAGGGGTGAGGGGAACGGTCAGCGGAGAGGGGTGAGGGGAAAGGAGGAGGCGGTGAGAGGAATGGTCAGTGGAGAGGGGTGAGGGGAACGGTCAGCGGAGAGGGGTGAGAGGAACGGTCAGTGGAGAGGGGTGAGAGGAACGGTCAGCGGAGAGGGGTGAGAGGAACGGTCAGCGGAGAGGGGTGAGGGGAACGGTCAGTGGAGAGGGGTGAGGGGAACGGTCAGCGGAGAGGGGTGAGGGGAACGGTCAGTGGAGAGGGGTGAGGGGTGAGGGGAACGGTCAGTGGAGAGGGGTGAGGGGAACGGTCAGCGGAGAGGGGTGAGAGGAACGGTCAGTGGAGAGGGGTGAGGGGAACGGTCAGCGGAGAGGGGTGAGAGGAACGTTCAGTGGAGAGGGGTGAGAGGAACGGTCAGTGGAGAGGGGTGAGGGGAACGGTGGGGAGCTTGGCTGTGGCTGTTGATTCTTGAAATGTATTTGAAGTGCAGTGGGAGGGCTGGAGAGAGGGATACGGAGGGGGAGGAGAATGAGGGAGGGGGATGAGGAGGAGGGAGATGAGGAGGAGGGGGAGGATGGAAGGGGAGGGATGAGGGGGAGGGGCTGGCCCGAGTGCCAGAGCAGGTTGAGTGCAGCTCACACACACACTCACTCAGACACTGGAGACAGAGACATCACCTCCATGTGTATATGTGCTTTGTGATTCCAACCTTTGCATTTTGGAATTAGACTAATTTATTATCCTTGGTCTAACACTGAGACAGCTTGGATAGACCAACGTTGGAGGAAATTGGAGGACCCTGTGGATAGATTAGACTCTGTGGGAGTAGTGTTGTGGGCATGCAGCCGGACCTCTAGCACTGTGGCGGAGGCTGGGAGAGTCGTCTTGTGACTGAGGGGTTTGGGAAGAGAGGAGAGGACCAATGCTTTTCATAGAGGTAAGAGTTCTGCCTTGGGCTCCTTCAGATGCAACAGAGAAGCAATTCGTACTTTTTGGAGACGGATTTAAAACCATTACAATGTAGAGGGAGTGGAAGCTCTGTGAACGTAGAGTTGTAATTATTGGTTAGATTCAGATGTGTTATGGGTTGAGCTGCTGTGAACGGATGGACGATGTGTTGACAGAGTCAGAATGGTTAGGCTTAGTTCAGAAGTATGTGGAACGTGATGCGTGTGAGTGGTTGTTTGACGTCAACGGAGGGGAGGTGAGACAGATGAGGCTCTATATCGATGTGTGTCTCTCTCTCTCCTCCCTGTCCGCTCCCACTGTCAGTGTTGTCAGCTGCCAGTATATGTATCAACAGCAAGGCAGGATGTGTGTGTGCAGGTGGTCTC
Source organism: Salvelinus fontinalis (assembly GCF_029448725.1). NCBI lineage: Eukaryota > Metazoa > Chordata > Actinopteri > Salmoniformes > Salmonidae > Salvelinus > Salvelinus fontinalis. Next base: position 30 of record NW_026602153.1, on the reverse strand, counting down.
ACTCAAACCGTGTTAGTCCCCCTGTGCCCC
>NW_026602152.1:7500-24041 GCF_029448725.1 Salvelinus fontinalis | reverse complement strand
TAGCACACAGTACTAATACACTCTACCCATAGCACACAGTACTAATACACTCTACCCATAGCACACAGTACTAATACACTCTACCCATAGCACACAGTACTAATACACTCTACCCATAGCACACAGTACTAATACACAGTACCAACACACACTATTAACACACACTACCCATATCACACAGTACTAACACACACTACCCAGTACTAACACACAGTACTAATACACTCTACCCATATCACACAGTACTAACACACAGTACTAACACACTCTACCCATAGCACACAGTACTAACACACAGTACTAACACACACTACCCACAGCACACAGTACTAATACACTCTACCCATATCACACAGTACTAACACACAGTACTAACACACACTACCCAGTACTAACACACAGTACTAACACACAGTACTAATACACTCTACCCATATCACACAGTACTAACACACAGTACTAACACACTCTACCCATAGCACACAGTACTAACACACAGTACTAATACACTCTACCCATATCACACAGTACTAACACACAGTACTAATACACTATACCCATAGCACACAGTACTAACACACAGTACTAACACACTCTACCCATAGCACACAGTACTAACACACAGTACTAACACACTCTACCCACAGCACACCGTACTAACACACCGTACTAACACACCGTACTAACACACAGTACTAACACACAGTACTAACACACAGTACTAACACACAGTACTAGCACACACTACCCATAGCACACCGTACTAACACACCGTACTAACACACCGTACTAACACACCGTACTAACACACCGTACTAACACACCGTACTAACACACCGTACTAACACACCGTACTAACACACCGTACTAACACACCGTACTAACACACCGTACTAACACACCGTACTAACACACCGTACTAACACACCGTACTAACACACCGTACTAACACACCGTACTAACACACAGTACTCACACACAGTACTAACACACCGTACTAACACACCGTACTAACACACTCTACCCACAGCACACAGTACTAACACACACTACCCATAGCACACAGTACTAACACATAGTACTAGCACATACTACCCATAGCACACAGTACTAACACACAGTACTAACACACCATACTAACACACACTACCCATAGCACACCGTACTAACACACCGTACTAACACACTCTACCCACAGCACACCGTACTAACACACACTACCCATAGCACACAGTACTAACACACAGTACTAACACACAGTACTAACACACAGTACTAACACACACTACCCATAGCACACCGTACTAACACACCGTACTAACACACCGTACTAACACACCGTACTAACACACCGTACTAACACACAGTACTAACACACAGTACTAACACACAGTACTAGCACACACTACCCATAGCACACCGTACTAACACACCGTACTAACACACCGTACTAACACACCGTACTAACACACCGTACTAACACACCGTACTAACACACAGTACCCATAGCACACAGTACTAACACACAGTACTAACACACATTGCTAACACACTCTACCCATAGCACACAGTACTAACACACTCTACCCATAGCGCACAGTACTAACACACTCTACCGATAGCGCACAGTACTAACACACAGTACTAACACACACTACCCATAGCACACAGTACTAACACACAGTACTAACACCCAGTACTAACACATCTTACTTACACACTCTACCCATAGCACACCGTACTAACACACAGTACTAACACACAGTACTAGCACACTCTACCCATAGCACACAGTACTAACACACAGTACTAACACACTCTACCCATAGCACACAGTACTAACACACAGTACTAACACACTCTACCCATAGCACACAGTACTAACACACAGTACTAACACACACTACCCAGTACTAACACACAGTACTAACACACAGTACTAATACACTCTACCCATATCACACAGTACTAACACACAGTACTAACACACTCTACCCATAGCACACAGTACTAACACACAGTACTAATACACTCTACCCATATCACACAGTACTAACACACAGTACTAATACACTATACCCATAGCACACAGTACTAACACACAGTACTAACACACTCTACCCATAGCACACAGTACTAACACACAGTACTAACACACTCTACCCACAGCACACCGTACTAACACACCGTACTAACACACAGTACTAACACACAGTACTAACACACAGTACTAACACACAGTACTAGCACACACTACCCATAGCACACCGTACTAACACACCGTACTAACACACCGTACTAACACACCGTACTAACACACCGTACTAACACACCGTACTAACACACCGTACTAACACACCGTACTAACACACCGTACTAACACACCGTACTAACACACCGTACTAACACACAGTACTCACACACCGTACTAACACACCGTACTAACACACCGTACTAACACACTCTACCCACAGCACACAGTACTAACACACACTACCCATAGCACACAGTACTAACACATAGTACTAGCACATACTACCCATAGCACACAGTACTAACACACAGTACTAACACACCATACTAACACACACTACCCATAGCACACCGTACTAACACACCGTACTAACACACTCTACCCACAGCACACCGTACTAACACACACTACCCATAGCACACAGTACTAACACACAGTACTAACACACAGTACTAACACACAGTACTAACACACACTACCCATAGCACACCGTACTAACACACCGTACTAACACACCGTACTAACACACCGTACTAACACACCGTACTAACACACAGTACTAACACACAGTACTAACACACAGTACTAGCACACACTACCCATAGCACACCGTACTAACACACCGTAGTAACACACCGTACTAACACACCGTACTAACACACCGTACTAACACACCGTACTAACACACAGTACCCATAGCACACAGTACTAACACACAGTACTAACACACATTGCTAACACACTCTACCCATAGCACACAGTACTAACACACTCTACCCATAGCGCACAGTACTAACACACTCTACCGATAGCGCACAGTACTAACACACAGTACTAACACACACTACCCATAGCACACAGTACTAACACACAGTACTAACACCCAGTACTAACACATCTTACTTACACACTCTACCCATAGCACACCGTACTAACACACAGTACTAACACACAGTACTAGCACACTCTACCCATAGCACACAGTACTAACACACAGTACTAACACACTCTACCCATAGCACACAGTACTAACACACAGTACTAACACACTCTACCCATAGCACACAGTACTAACACACAGTACTAATACACTCTACCCATAGCACACAGTACTAACACACAGTACTAACACACAGTACTAATACATCTTACTTACACACTCTACCCATAGCACACCGTACTAACACACTCTACCCATAGCACACAGTACTAATACACAGTACTAACACACTCTACCCAATACACACAGTACTAACACACAGTACTAGCACACTCTACCCATAGCACACAGTACTAACACACAGTAATAACACACACTACCCATAGCACACAGTACTAACACACAGTACTAACACCCAGTACTAACACATCTTACTTACACACTCTACCCATAGCACACCGTACTAACACACTCTACCCATAGCACACAGTACTAATACACAGTAATAACACACTCTACCCATAGCACACAGTACTAACACACAGTACTAACACACTCTACCCATAGCACACAGTACTAACACACAGTACTAACACACTCTACCCATAGCACACAGTACTAACACACAGTACTAACACACTCTACCCATAGCACACAGTACTATCTTCCCAAACCATCTTCCCAAACCACATCACCAACCCCCCCAAAACCACATCACCACATCACCAACCCCCTAACCCCCCAAAACCACATCACCACCCCCCCCAAAACCACATTACCACCCCCCCAAAACCACATCACCACCCCCCCCCAAAACCACATCACCACCCCCCCCAAAACCACATCACCACATCACCAACCCCTTAAAACCACATCACCACCCCCCCCAAAACCACATTACCAACCCCCCAAAACCACATCACCCCCCCCCCAAAACCACATTACCAACCCCCCCCCAAAACCACATTACCAACCCCCCAAAACCACATCACCACCCCCCCAAAACCACATCACCCCCCCAAAACCACATCACCACCCCCCAAAACCACATCACCAACCCCCCCCCAAAACCACATCACCAACCCCCCCAAAACCACATCACCACCCCCCCCAAAACCACATCACCCCCCCCCAAAACCACATTACCACCCCCCCAAAACCACATCACCACCCCCCCAAAACCACATTACCACCCCCCCAAAACCACATCACCACCCCCCCAAAACCACATCACCATAAGGCAAGCTGACAATGTGTTGTCTCTACAGTGGCATTACAGTGAGGCAGTAAACGTGTTCTCTCTTCAGATGTTCAACGTTGTGCTGATCTCATGGTTGCCAAGCCACTCACTGTAACCCCTGTCTGTAACAGGACTTTCTGTGTGGAAAGGTGGTGGGACAAACATGACTCAAAAATCTGACCAGTCAGGGGGTTGCTTTTACACTTTCCACTACTCTCTCACTTTCTCCTCCACCCCCTTTTTCCTTCTCTCTCTCCCTCCCTCCTTCCAGATGATCATAGCATCTGTCCTCTCGTCTTCTCCATGGAAATAGGAGAACAATCGTTGTCACGACTCTCTGTCCCGTCAGCACCCGATGTGATGACTGTTTCTTTTTTCTCTCCCTCTCCTCTACTTGTGGCCACAGCTCTACAACGAGCTGAGCATATGTTACCTGGCGCTCAAATCCAACGAGGGCCGGCTGTGCCAGAGTCACGTCGCCCTGACAACCCAGCTGGGCCAGAAGGAACAGCAGATTGTGCAGCTCCAAGGCCAGCTACAGCAACAACAACAACAGCAGACACACAACCAGCAGCAGCTTCCACAGACCATGGCCCCAGCCGGTCCCCCAGCCAGGCAGACCAACTCTAAACACTTTGAGGTGAGCTGTCGGAGGTTTGAGCTAGAGGCAAGTTGAAGACATTTTTGCGTCACACTTTTCCTATCTCAGGGATTATATTGAGAGTGCTGCACAGCCAGAGGCAGTGAACTGAGTGTCCATATTGTCTACTGCAGAAGTTTTTCATTGCAGACAGGCAGACAGATCTGTGTGTGTGTGTTATTGCACGCCACTGCATGCACTTTCACACTTTAAGTACTGCCTGATGAAATAATGAATGTTTGTTTTGACCCATGTCACGTCTAAGTTGTTTATAATGGTCCAGCACTTACACCACCCTTGATATAGACATACGTCTAACCTCCGACCCCCTGACACTCAACCAGTGTGTAATTATTGTCCGGCCTGGCAGGAGTGTGTGGGTGGTGATATGCCCACCATAGACCGTTGTGGGGGTGGTCTTTAGAGACAGAGAGATGCTTATCAGGCGCTTGGCTTGATATCATGTCTCCAGCCCACCCTTGATCTTCTGATCTTCCCATTTCTGTTCAAGCCCAATGTCAGTGTCTTTCATGTAGATTTCTCATCTCTCTCCTCTCTTGGGGCTCTCTCTCTCTCTCTCTCTCTCTCTCTCGCTCTCTCTCGCTCTCCTCCCACCAATGTCTCTCTATCTAGACTGGGACTCAATTAAAAATTCTCTTCAGGTGATAGAATCATAGAAGCAGCATCCATTTTGCCATTCCCCTCCGTCTGTGGAGGCCCAGGTTTAATTGGAGATGGGTAATGGTGTTGAGTAGTGATGGTGTCAGCTCTCCCCCCTTTTTCAACTCCCACCCAGAGGGTAGAGAGTAACAAGATGTTGTCTGTCTGTCTGTCCAGCTCCATCAACCAAAGTAGCGCTTAATATCTTTTAATGATGCGTTTATCAGTCATCCTCCCTATTGGTTAGACCACACATGGTCAGTCACGGTGCATAGATCCCCAACAGTAGCAAGACAATATCAGGCTGTCGTATTGCTGATCTAGGATCAGGTCCACCCTGGCCATGTAATCTTATTGATTTGTAATCTAAAGGTAAAACTGATCCTAGACCAGCCCTCCGACCCTGAGATGTGTTATACATACAGGTGCTGATCTGAGCAGTGTTACACCATGCAGAACGGTTTGCTATTCGCTGCTTTACAAATTGATTGTGTTTGTCTAATTTGACGGGTGGTAATCCTCCAGATAGCATCGCCCCGGACAGGAAGTCAAAAGATATCAGTGCAAATGTTAAGTGAGTTACAATTGCCTCTGTCTCACTTAACCCTGTTAATTCAGCCGAATGAATGCTGAAATATAAATGGATCAATTAGCGAGCAATTAAGTCCAGCTATGCAGTGTTACCCCAGTAATTAATACTACGTTCTAGAGGAGACGCGATCCAGGCCGGTGTGTGGTGTGTGTGCATGTTTATAACTGAGTGTTTTTGCGCGTGTGTGTTACAAGTCTTTGTGTGTGTGTGTGTGTGTGTGTGTGTGTGTGTGTGTGTGTTCTTTCTGACCCTGCCAATACAAGGCAGACACCCCTGTCTCTCAGTCTTCCACCCCAGTAAGCATCCATCTGTCCATCCATCCATCCATCAATCCTCCATCATAAGAAACTCAGATCACATATTTTTCGGGCATCCTTATGCATAAAAACCGATGCGTGGCATCAATATTAAATTGTGTTTACCCAGAGCACATGTAGCCGGCGCCTGGGCTGCTTTGTCTCTTAACTTTCCTTACCTACTGACATCAAAGTGAACAGATCAGATTATCGTCCCAAGGTATCACAGCCAGTCAGGAGGGAGAGGCCTCTCCGTTTCCCAGGCTATAATTGCACTGACAGGGCGTGTGTGTATTCCAGCGTAAATAGCAAATTCCATAACGACTTCCTCTCGCCGAACACCTGTTAAATTCTAATGCACCAGTTGTTAGCCGGAGATTTATTTGAATTTGAAATGTTTGAAAGTTACCTGTTGGAGATGATCAAAGTGCTGATCGCTGGGGGAGCGCCGGGCGGGGGGAGACGTAGCTAGCGCCACACTCATTTGAATACGGGGAAAGAGGAGGAAGAGCGACGGCTTTGAACACTACTTTCTTGGAGGGAGGGAGGGAGGGAGGGAGGGAGGGAGAGGAAGGCAGAAGGAAGGGGGTGCAGTAGGTGAAAAAACACCCATTGTGTGTTATGTTGCCATGCTCTGCTAGAGAACTACTGTCTGTCTTCTGTCTCCATGTCTGAAGTGGAGTTAACACTTTACAGCCCACTCAATGCTGCCTCTGGGACTTAGACTGAAGCAGGTCAAGTCTGAATAGGAATCAGTCTGTCTAGTAGTCAGACTATGTCAATCTTGACTTCAATCTTGTCCAGTTTCTATAGCTACTGTACTCTACTCTGGTACCTTCATCTACACATTTGTACTGGAATGCAGAATTCAGGTGAAAGTTGTGTTAATGATTTGGAGTTGGGAAGAGAGAAGTAGGTGAAATCTAATTTCCATTTCTTTGATACATCTCCTTTTGATTGATCTCCATTTGTTTTGAAGGAACGGACCGGTGATCCTACTAAAACTTCCTCTCGTACCATAGTTGTATCCTTGTGAGAGTTTCTCACAACGAGCTTGCTAGTTCCTTGCTAGCCATTCATCTAGATAGTTAGATGCCTTTGTGTCTTTAGGTGAGTCAGTGAGTACACTGCAGTCAGACCGAGACAGGTCTCCATAGAGTCTAGAAGATGGCCCTGTGCCCTGTTCTTCTATTCAGCCTGAAGGTCCTGGCTGTGGTCTGACAACCCAGCAGCCCAGGTGACTCAGCTCAGCCACACACCAGCCTGGATGATGGGTTGCCAGGTTGGATCGAGCGGTTGCCAGATTGGCGGCTGCCACCGCAACCAAGGAGACTGGGGAAACCTCCACAAGTGATCAGTGGCCACCAGCAGAGTTTTGTAGCCGTAGCCCAATCAGCCCATACTGTCACCGCATTGCACACAGGGTAGCTAGCTACTGTTTCTCTGGCTGGCTACAGTAAAGCAGTGATTAGTAGAACCAACATGAGAATACAAAGCAGACCTCAGGCTTTTCTGGACAGCCATCTAAATGAACAGTGACTTCTTAATTGTGTGGGCAGCCGTTCAAAGCAGAGCTCACTAGCGAAGCCCCTCATCAGCGTTGGAAATGAAGGAGGTGTGAAGATGAGGCTCTCAGTCAGTCCAATGAAGTTGGGGCTAGGTTGAAGAGGGGGATTTTAGGAGGACACCTTTTGTCCTTTTCGTCAACTTGGAACTCTGCCCCCTATTCTCATGTAGTGCACTACTTGTTGCCACTCTAAAGGGAATAGGGTGCTAGCATCCTTTTTTGTTCTTCATCAGACACACTGATGGGAAGCAGGAGGGTCCTAGTACGTGTGACTGTACCACATCAACACGTAGACCGGCGCTAACATAATGAAATGCTAAATGAAACTTTGAAATCCAGTCACCCCCTCACTGCGTTAACAACACTTTTTTTCTCTTTCTTATTCTCCTATTTTGTTCTCGCTAAATTAAAGGTACTTTAGTTGCCTGAATACTTCCCACCTGTCCCTCAGCTATACAGCCATGGCTCTTCCTATAACATCTGGCTCCATCTAATCCTTGTTTATTGTTAGTGAATCAGGCACTGTCTGTCAGATGTATAATTCAAGTATCTCTCCCCACTCGCCCGCCGCTCTGTTCCGCCAGGGTCAGGTTTGGATGAGGAGAGGTGCTTCTTTTGATCAGCATCATCATCCTCATCATCATCATCATTGTTGACACACCCCTGTATCCTGTGGAGTTATAGACCTAGTGAAGAATGGAAGTTGTGTGTGTTTTTTTCATGTTTAGATGGTTAGTGATGGTGGACAGAGGCTCAGAGGGGAAAGCATTAATAGTTGGTTCTCAGATAGGATCTATGAAATCGTAATGCTACAAAAGCAGATTGATGGAAGAAGAAGCCGTGATGTCGGGTTGGAATTTAGAAACGTAACAGAATCAATTTACATCAATACAACGCAAAAAGCAATAGAGTGAAACTTTTGCCATTTGTGGACTGAAAGCCATTTTGTTGCAACCTACGGTAAAGCTACCTTCATTTAAATAGAGACATGTTTTTCCATTTTCACCATCATTTAATGACTTTGACTTCGACACATTCTTTGTGTCATAATGAATTTATTTGTACTGTGTGCGACCCCCGTGGGAATCGAACCCACGACCCTGGCGTTGCTAGTGCCACGCTCTTACCAAGTGAACCACCCAGAGTCAGCGCTCTCTGTCTGGCAGCAGATGAGAGCCCATATATTAGACCTGAGACAGTAATGACATGGACTCAACATGGACTCCAGTGTTGTGATTTAATAGCTCAAGTGGTCTCATTAGAAGGCAGCCCTGTGTACTGCTGCACTCCTAATTAACCAACCACAGCCATGTGCTGCAGGCACACAGGTCAGACAGACTGTGTGGGAGGACACAGCAGCACACACACACACACACATACTGCCCCTGTCTTGTCCTTCCATTAGGTCCTCCAGCACAACCCACTTCCACTCAGGAGCCACCATCCAGACTAACACAGCCCACTGCATCTGAACTGGGGGTTACACAAACACACCCCCATGCGCCCTCTAGTACCCCCCAACTCCCCGTTCCGTCCATGCGTTACCCTAGCCTACCTCTCCAACAGCATCGGAGACACAGGCAGAGAGACCCCGGCGTTGCCACAGATGTGAGGTAGGGCCTGCCCTGGTTATAGCTGCTCCATAATTAACAGTGATCAGATTTGTTTTGTGGCATAAATGGTGCATGTGTAGAACATTAGCCATGGCACTGCTCATTTAAATTCAGCTGAAGGGCTCAGCAGCAGACGGGTCACGAGCTTCAGGGAGCACAATCACAAGCCTCCTCCATATGTTCCTGCCGCATCTTACCAGGGCCACGAGCGCCAGATAAGTTCCCAGAAGAACCTAATCGTGTTCGGTAATTACAGCGCGCCTCTCTCTCTCTCTCTCTTTTTTTCTCTTCCCTCTCTCCCCCTCCCTCCCTCCTCTCATCCCTCCCTCCCCCGTTCTCTTCTGCTTTGGCTTAGAAAACGAGGGAGGAAGAACTAAAACAGTCCCTCATCAGATAATTTGTAAATTGCTTTACGTGGCCGATGCCGACCGAAAAAACTCTGGTTGGTTGTTCTTCTTCTTTTTTTCCCTCCGTCCGACTGAGCTAGAAATGATAAATAATTGTAACAGATGTAGCAATATGGCCGGCCTCCAATAAACGAGGCCCCAGATAATTTGGCCGACCCCTTCTGACAGGCCAATTTAATAAAATGTGAACAAAATCTTCCACCGCTAATAATTTATCATCCCCTCTCCCCGTTGGTTAAAGTGAATTACCCCGACAGTTAACAAGGTCACACCCAGATGCCAAGCGACTCGCAACAAGGCTGCTACTCCTGATGATGGGACCAGGAAACATCGAGAGGTGATGACAGCGCTAGTGTTGTTTCTTTCATTACCTGTGATCCTAGAAAACACACACAGGTGCCAAGGCCCTACTTGTCAGTCTGCCGTTTTTATACGCTATCATGGAATGTGGCGTGTGTGTTAGCGCCTGGTATAGAAGGAAGTGGTAGGTATATCACTCTCGGGCTAGCGCAATGCATTATTTACTGCTCACCTTTTTATACAGGGTCGTCAAGGATGAGGGGAGAGGTTGCAACGCACAGTATGGTTGCATATGTTAAGGCTGTGCGTGTGCGTGTGAGTGTGTGTGTGTGTGTTCCACCTGTCTGTTATGTTAAGGCCATGTTCCTCATCATTAATTGTGTATGAGAAAGAAAGCCCAGGCAGGCTCTGCATATAAACCACTGCCCCCGAGGACTGTCCTTATCTCCCCACACACACACACACACACACACACACACTGGCCATATGAGGTAAAACACATGACGAGGAGAAAAGTGGGGACAAGATAAGGCTTTCTTTGAGGTCACATAAAGAACTGGATTACAGTACCCTGTTAGGTAACAGGAAGTATTGATGTTACAGTAGCTACAGCTACAGCTTACCTTGTACACTTCTAGAAGTACTGGCAACGTAGTTGGGCCTGCAGCGTATGCTTATTTTGTTATTTGAATAGGGACAGGGACCGGTACAAACCCATTGAATAAACAAGTGTCTAGATGGGCTTCTCTAAACGTCTATATTATATGTTCCTCAATGTCACCCTTCTCACCCCAATAATAAGCCTGAGCCCCCCCTTCCTCCCCTCCCTCTCCCATCACACTAAGGGGACAATCTGGCCAGTGGCGTCTGTCCATCCATCATCCTCTCTGGACGGCCGTGGGGCCTGGCTTTCTAGCCTCCTGCACACGCTCACAGACACTCCCGTTCGCCCTTGTCTCCCTGCTTTGTTTCGGTGGTCCTGTGGTGTGGGGGGGATGTGTGGCGGGTTGCCGTGGTGTGTTGGGGAGCGTTAATTGACTGGGCTGGTATGTGATGATAAATAGATAGGTCCTTGATAGGGAACGTCTCTCACGCCTGGAGTTGAGTTTAGACAGCTGTCCCCTCCTCGTTGGAGCTTCCCGTTCCCAGCTTACATGCGTCTGGGTGTTTACTGCGCAACCATCAGGCTTTAGGTACAGGTACAAGGGCAGGCTCAAGTCTAAGATCAGGGTTTAGTTGAGGATTAGTTTGGATACGTTTTTTTCACACTTTTCTTTTCTTATTCTCTCAAATTCAAATCAAGGCCTATAAGCTGGAATGTTTTAATTGGATCCCATTTAAAAATATATATCTATATATAAATAATAATAATTGGTTCCCAAAATACAACTTTCACCTTTGTAATTTCCCAGAGGCGTGCAGCGCTGCTGGGTCCTCCTACGTTGTCTGTAATGCTATTGTAAAATACTGTTTTTCTTGTCACCTTATCTGAATATCTGGGTCTAGTGTGGTGGATCATGTGGATGTGCTTGGCCTTTTACAGGAGCAGACTCTGTATGACTCTCCAGATCAGGAACCCAGTGGAGAGGAGGCCCCAGCCCCAGCCTCAACCTGTAGCCCGGTCCCACAGGAGCCCCCGGGGCCCCCAGACACATCGCTGGCCTTCAGCTCCTCCAGGGGCCAACACACTGGGAGACGGCAGGTGGGTCAGCTACTAAGCAGACACACACACACACACACACACACACACACACACACACACACACACACACACACACACACACACACACACACACACACACACACACACACACATACACACACACACTACCCCAGTCACCTCAGAGACTCACCCCAGTCCGGTAGTAGACGGCTACTGGGGAGACAAGGGCAAGCTACAGCGATTCATGGGAATCGTGATTAATTTGATCCATTCTCTGGCAGCCATAGTCCTGCCCCCCCACCTCCCTCCACCCCACCTCTCCTGCTGTGGCTGGCTGGGCCCGGGCCGGCGTGTGCTGCGGGTTTCATGCATGCCTGGGGCTCAGGCACTGGCTGATTTACCACATTAGGCTTCCGATCGTTTCATGTTCCAACCACTCACTATTTTGACTAATATGTTTTTAGATAACACTCCAAATCTGCCATACAGACACACATTGTTAAGGACTTTGTAGCCAGCAAAAAAAAAATGTCACTTTTGCTTACACTTAGGCTTTTTAACATGAATACAGGCCAAAACATCATTGACATCTCTTTAGAGAGAGGGTCATACAGCACCATAACGGTCCCAGCAGTACCAGTCTGTCTCTATCCCGAGGCTCCTGTCTGCCAGAGGAGTCTCCCGTTATGCACCTGGGTGTGTGATGTTAACACCCAGCTACAGAGATGACACAGAAATTCCATTAGTCAGGCCCTCTCTTCTCCGCTCCACCTGGACAGGGGCCTGGCCCTAGAACCCTATCTGATCTGACGCGGGAGGAAATACTGACACTGACACACACACAGCGCACGCACGCACACACCACACCACACACACACACACTCACGCGCTGGCCAGCGTTCACACACAACCTTCAGCCACTCTGCCCACATCACACTGTTTTTTGTTGTTGTCACTTTCACTCCAGCCTCCAGTCCATATCAGTCAAACCATTATAGGGGCTGTACTTTAGCATGTCTTGTGTGTTAGTTTATGTACAACACTCTCCTGGTTCTTCCCTGCTCCTCTTAATGTCTCTTAATGTCTCTTAATGTCCCTTTTAAAACCTTTTAGTACCTGTTGCTTTTTTTTTGCATCCTGAAAAGCACCGAGTGGGTCTTTGAATGGCCCATATAGCTGTGGGTGTGTGTGGGGGCGCGTGTTTGTGTGTGGCTTACAATATATCCCATTCACATCACCCGGGTCCTGAACAAGTCGTGCTTTGAGAGCCCTGGCTGGCGCTGCTACACACATGACACGGTGCTGCCATCATAAAGAACTCCATTGATGACAGTGTGACCCCACCAGTCTCTCTCTCCACTCACAGGGAGTTGGAGAGAGTGGAGGGAGGGGTGAGGAGGGGGGTCTATGGAGTGCCTCTCCAACGTGGAGCTGGGGTCATCAACCGTTCAGGAAATAACAGACCTTTTTTCTTCTCGCACTCTCCGTCTGGTAACGCATCTCTCTCTACTTTCTCTCTCTTTCTCTACTCTCTCTCTCTCTCTATCTGTTTGTGAAGCCATTACGGGGTGCATGGCACAGGGCAGGTCGTGGCCCCTAGCCAGCTGTCGAGGCGAGATGAGGGCGCATCTTCATCTTCCTTACGCCTTCGCCTTTTTTGTTTAGTCCTCAGGCTGTTTGTGTGTGTGTGTGTGTGTGTGTGTGTGTCGATGGCTCGGGCACGAGTTGTGGCCTGGCCCAGCATTAAAGAGACAACGACATGATCCTCCATAAGAAGTCGTTTAGTAGTACACACACGTCTGTCCTCTGGACCTGTTGCAGGACAGACGGCAGACGGACTGGATGAGAGGAGCATCTGCAGCCACAGCCTTTCATCGATCACTGTGTCTGTCCAGTCCTTCATTGTCTATTCACTCTGTGTGTCCCTCTGTCCAGTCCTTCACTGTCTATTCACTCTGTGTGTCCCTGTCCAGTCCTTCACTGTCTATTCACTCTGTGTGTCCCTCTGTCCAGTCCTTCACTGTCTATTCACTCTGTGTGTCCCTCTGTCCAGTCCTTCACTGTCTATTCACTCTGTGTGTCCCTCTGTCCAGTCCTTCACTGTCTATTCACTCTGTGTGTCCCTCTGTCCAGTCCTTCACTGTCTATTCACTCTGTGTGTCCCTCTGTCCAGTCCTTCACTGTCTATTCACTCTGTGTTTTGTGACTTTTACACGTGATGCAAATGGATGTTCTCCAGCTGACCCCACAAACATGAATATTATGATACTTACATTTCAGTCCAGGTGGACTTTCTGTCTCCAGCTTTATTTGGGTTTTGATGAAGGGTATATGGTTTGATAACACCTGAAAGATAATTCAAACCTCTTATGATTAGTGCTTGATCAGATATGATCATTCCACACATAGTATCTCTTCTCTACAGTGTTAGTGAGGGCAGTGCCACATTCCTCTCATCTCTTATATCCTGTCAGCCTGGTCTAATACGTTTCTGCCTTTATACCCACACACACTCTATACCCCCCTACACACACTCTATACCCCCCTACACACACTCTATACCCCCCTGCACACTCTATACCCTCCTACACACACTCTATACCCCCCTACACACACTCTATACCCCCCTACACATACACTATATACCCCCCTACACATACACTATACCCCACTACACACACACACACTCTATACCCCCCTACACACACTCTATACCCCCCTACACATACACTATACCCCACTACACACACTCTATACCCCCCTACACATACACTATACCCCACTACACACACACACACTCTATACCCCCCTACACACACTCTATACCCCCCTACACACACTCTATACCCCCCTACACATACACTATACCCCACTACACACACACACACTCTATACCCCCCTACACACACTCTATACCCCCCTACACACACACTATACCCCCCTACACACACACTATACCCCCCTACACACTCTATACCCCCCTACACACTCTATACCCCCCTACACACACTCTATACCCCCCTACACACACTCTATACCCCCCTACACACTCTATACCCCCCTACACACACACTATACCCCCCTACACACTCTATACCCCCCTACACACACTCTATACCCCCCTACACACACTATATACCCCCCTACACATACACTATACCCCCTACACACACACACACACACTCTATACCCCGCTACACACACTCTATACCCCCCTACACACACTCTATACCCCCCTACACATACTCTATACCCCCCTACACACACACTATACCCCCCTACACACACACTATACCCCCCTACACACACTCTATACCCCCCTACACATACACTATACCCCCCTACACACACACTATACCCCCCTACACCCACTCTATACCCCCCTACACATACACTATACCCCCCTACGCACACACTATACCCCCCTACACCCACTCTATACCCCCCTACACATACACTATACCCCCCTACACACTATATACCCCCCTACACACACACTATACCCCCCTACACACACCCACTCTGTACCCCCCTACACCCACACTATACCCCCCTACACCCACTCTATACCCCCCTACACACACTCTATACCCTCCTACACACACACTATACCCTCCTACACACACACTATACCCCCCCCACACACACTATACCCCCTACACACACTCTATACCCCCCTACACACACTCTATACCCCCCCTACACACACACTATACCCCCCCCTACACACACACACACTATACCCCCCTACACACACTCTATACTCCCCTACACACACTCTATACCCCCCTACACACACACTATACCCCCCCTACACAAACACTATACCCCCCCCTACACACACACTATACCCCCCTACACACACTCTATACTCCCCTACACACACTCTATACCCCCCTACACACACTCTGTACCCCCCTACACACACACTATACCCCCCCTACACACACACACACACACTATACCCCCCTACACACACTCTATACTCCCCTACACACACTCTATACCCCCCTACACACACACTATACCCCCCCTACACACACTCTATACCCCCCTACACACACACTATACCCCCCCTACACACACACTATACCCCCCCTACACACACACTATACCCCCCTACACACTCTGTACCCCCCCTACACACACTCTATACCCCCCTACACACACTCTATACCCCCCCAAACACACTCTGTACCCCCCTACACACACACTCTATACCCCCCTACACACACACACTATACCCCCCCTACACACACACTATACCCCCCTACACACACTCTATACCCCCCCTACACACACACTCTATACCCCCCCTACACACACACTATACCCCCCTACACACACTCTATACCCCCCTACACACACT
>NW_026602152.1:0-5000 GCF_029448725.1 Salvelinus fontinalis | reverse complement strand
CTCTACCCCCCCTCCTACACACACTCTATACTTCCCCCCACACACACACAGAGCGATGCCAGCCAAGCCAAAACGTCAGTAATATGCAGATCCATCTACTAATGACTAGCCATAGAGGTAATTAAGACAGAGCTGGATAGAGATGGCAGAAGGGCTGACACCTGCCTTGTGTGTCCACAGTCAGGACTGCTGGTGGAGAGCACTGTGGCACCAGGGTCACTCCGGTCAACAGTAGCCTGCGGCACAGTCTAAACACAGCGTCTATACACAGTCTAAACACAGAGTCTAAACACAGAGTCTAAACACAGGCTCTATGGTTGGGGGTGTGAGCATGCAGGCTCTAGGGTTGGGGGTGTGAGCACGCAGGCTCTAGGGATGGGGGTGTGAGCACGTAGGCTCTAGGGATGGGGGTGTGAGCACGCAGGCTCTAGGGATGGGGGTGTGAGCACGCAGGCTCTAGGGATGGGGGTGTGAGCACGCAGGCTCTAGGGATGTGGGTGTGAGCACGCAGGCTCTAGGGATGTGGGTGTGAGCACGCAGGCTCTATGTTTGGGGGTGTTAGCACGCAGGCTCTAGGGATGGGGGTGTGAGCACGCAGGCTCTAGGGATGGGGGTGTGAGCACGCAGGCTCTAGGGATGTGGGTGTGAGCACGCAGGCTCTAGGGATGGGGGTGTGTGTGAGCACGAGGGTTGCAAAGGGTTGGAAGCTTTCCGGGAAATTTTCCATGGGAAGTTAAGTCCGGGAATTTTGCTTAAATTCATCACAAAAGTTAGCTTATAACAGTGAACCTTTTTTTGTGGGATACACAAGGCAATTCTAGGTCCTGTGGCATATTATGGTTAAACTATCCCCAATTCAATGGAATTGCAGCCCTCTGCATGCACAGTGCATTCTTCCATCACATGTGCAGCTGATTCTCAAGATCTTGCACACTAATGAGATGCTATTGAGCCCACACTACTACACTGTCTGAGCCAAGGACTACATGCTTTCTGGTGAGTTTTGATTACAATATTGAGTGGGGTGAATATATTTATATGACATACATTACTTTTTTGTAAATTAGTAAATAGTTGTTCACAGCAAAGTGTGTCTAAATCAGTTCTAACTTGTTAACAATTTCTGCTAGTTAGTTTTTGCTACCATGTGGGTTTTAGCTTGCTTGAGCCGGCTAACTGAGGAGTGTTAATTCACCTGTTTCCATACATGTTTCATTTTAAAACATTTATCTTACAAAGGAGTTGTTTAATCTAACTGCTTAACTATTTATATGTACAGGGAATTGTATTTAAAAAAAAAAAAAATCTAATCTTTACAGGAAAATGCCACGGGGACTATTCACTTCAGCTATTGTAGAAGGAAAAGCTGTGTACATTTGCAAATACTGTGCCAAATTATATGTGAAGAATGCAACAAAGATGCAGAATCCTCTGGCCAAGTGCATAAAGTTCCCTCAGTGCTCACAACAAGCAACCTCTGACAAAAGTCCCTCTACTTGTATTCGAGGTGAAAATTATGAATCAGACACCAGTTTGTGGTGCGCCTGGCAAAGGACATCCAGCCAACTTGACACAACTGTGGAACGCTTTGCAACACCTTGTAGAGTCCATGCCCTGACAAATTGAGACTGTTTTGAGAGCAAAGGGGGTGCAACTCAATATTAGGAAGGTGTTTCTAATGTTTGGTAAACTTAGTGAGGTTCAAATGAGAACCGTTGTAAAGCTTTAATAGATCTAGTTGGCACAAGGCCTCTGGTTGCCCTTCAATGTCACTTTGTCCTTTTTGGGTCAGCCGACTTGCCATCCCTCCGTCCTCCCTATAAACTCTTGCTACCGCCTAATCTCCAGACTAAAGAAGCATCGGCGCATTTAGTCACATTGCATATTTTAGCCGCCATCTGTTCCGCTCAACATTCCCACCACAGGGGCTCCTATCCTCATCTTTCTGTTTCCATATTCCAACAGCATATTGTTCCCATAGCTTCTTTATTTATTTTTAAAGAAAAGACATTCTCAAGGAGGAGCGAGAGAGCAGCTTTCTTTTTTCTCCCCCCAGCAGTTTCTACCAGCCAGTTGTCCTATCAAGTGTAACCTCGGGGTCCTCATAGAGCAATTAAAGGGGCCCCACTGCCCACCTTTTGGTAATGAAGCCCGGCGCAGCCTGGAATCTATAGCCCTTTAGTGTCCCCTAATGGGACGTCATTACAGTCAAAGAAACAGTGTACATGTAAATGAACATACTCATTAGCCAGTGGCGGGAGAAACCTTTGGAGCTCCGTGTGGTGCAGTGTGTGGAGGGATGCTTCCTTATTCCTCTGGTACCCTGATGGGTTTTTGTCTTCTGTGTGTGAGGGGAGAGATGGTATGTGTGTGTGAGGGGAGAGACGGTATGTGTGTGTGAGGGGAGAGATGGTATGTGTGTGTGAGGGGAGAGATGGTACGTGTTTATGAGGGGAGAGATGGTATGTGTGTATGAGGGGAGAGATGGTATGTGTGTATGAGGGGAGAGATGGTGTGTGTGTGTGAGGGGAGAGATGGTATGTGTTTATGAGGGGAGAGATGGTATGTGTTTATGAGGGGAGAGATGGTATGTGTTTATGAGGGGAGAGATGGTATGTGTGTATGAGGGGAGAGATGGTATGTGTGTATGAGGGGAGAGATGGTGTGTGTGTATGAGGGGAGAGATGGTGTGTGTGTATGAGGGGAGAGATGGTGTGTGTGTATGAGGGGAGAGATGGTATGTGTGTATGAGGGGAGAGATGGTATGTGTGTATGAGGGGAGAGATGGTGTGTGTGTATGAGGGGAGAGATGGTGTGTGTGTATGAGGGGAGAGATGGTATGTGTGTATGAGGGGAGAGATGGTATGTGTGTATGAGGGGAGAGATGGTACGTGTGTGTATGAGGGGAGAGATGGTACGTGTGTGTATGAGGGGAGAGATGGTATGTGTGTATGAGGGGAGAGATGGTATGTGTGTATGAGGGGAGAGATGGTATGTGTTTATGAGGGGAGAGATGGTATGTGTGTATGAGGGGAGAGATGGTATGTGTGTATGAGGGGAGAGATGGTATGTGTGTATGAGGGGAGAGATGGTACGTGTGTGTATGAGGGGAGAGATGGTATGTGTGTATGAGGGGAGAGATGGTATGTGTTTATGAGGGGAGAGATGGTATGTGTGTGTGAGGGGAGAGATGGTATGTGTGTATGAGGGGAGAGATGGTGTGTGTGTATGAGGGGAGAGATGGTATGTGTGTGTGAGGGGAGAGATGGTATGTGTTTATGAGGGGAGAGATGGTATGTGTGTGTGAGGGGAGAGATGGTATGTGTGTATGAGGGGAGAGATGGTGTGTGTGTATGAGGGGAGAGATGGTGTGTGTGTATGAGGGGAGAGATGGTGTGTGTGTATGAGGGGAGAGATGGTATGTGTGTGTGAGGGGAGAGATGGTACATGTGTGTGAGGGGAGAGATGGTATGTGTGTATGAGGGGAGAGATGGTATGTGTGTATGAGGGGAGAGATGGTATGTGTGTATGAGGGGAGAGATGGTATGTGTGTATGAGGGGAGAGATGGTACGTGTGTATGAGGGGAGAGATGGTGTGTGTTTATGAGGGGAGAGATGGTATGTGTGTGTGAGGGGAGAGATGGTATGTGTGTATGAGGGGAGAGATGGTGTGTGTGTATGAGGGGAGAGATGGTATGTGTGTGTGAGGGGAGAGATGGTATGTGTGTATGAGGGGAGAGATGGTGTGTGTGTATGAGGGGAGAGATGGTATGTGTGTGTGAGGGGAGAGATGGTACGTGTGTGTGAGGGGAGAGATGGTACGTGTGTATGAGGGGAGAGATGGTACGTGTGTATGAGGGGAGAGATGGTATGTGTGTATGAGGGGAGAGATGGTATGTGTGTATGAGGGGAGAGATGGTGTGTGTGTATGAGGGGAGAGATGGTGTGTGTGTGTGTGAGGAGGGAGATGTGTGTGTGTGTTTGGCGGGTGTGTTCTTACTTACTTGTGTGTGTGTATCTGTATGTCTTCACGTAAGGGAAAAGTGAAATGAACATATATAATGTGTTATTGGTATTCACACAGCCGTTGTGCAGCTGTTAATTGAGCACTAGTTGTCTCTGTAATGTGATGCTAAAGCCTGCTGAAGCACGTAGCCGAACTCCCCTGCCTCTCTCTCTCTCTCTCTGATTGAATGACTACATCCCCCAGAGTGCACCGGTGCAGCGGTCCAGGTCCTTGTCCCCGGCGAGCAGCGTGGAGTTAGGAAGAGGAGTGGAAAAGAGGATTCATGACCTGGAGGAGCTGCTCAGACTGAAGGTACAAACCTCACTGACCTCTACACTACACACTCTCTCTCTGTCTCTCTTTGTCTCTCTCTGTCTCTCTGTCTCTCTCTGTCTTTCTTTGTCTCTCTCAGTCTCTCTCTCTGTCTCTCGCTTTGTCTCTCTCTCTCAGTCTCTAGGTCTGTCTCTATCTTGCTCTCTCTCTCTCTCTCTCTCTCTCTCTCTCTCTCGTCTCTTGCTCTTTGTCTCTTGCTCTCTGTCTCTGTCTCTTGCTCTCTCTCTCTCTCTCTCTGTCTCTTGCTCTCTCTCTGTCTCTTGCTCTTGCTCTCGCTCTCTCTCTCGCAATTCAATTGACTTTATTGACATGGCAAGTTCATTATTACTTACATTGTCAAAATATACAAATAGAAAAATGTAAAATTAAAAAATATATATTTATATTACATTGCACTTTTCACTGGCTGTCCCTCAGGTTGTGGCAGGAGGATACATATTTGGCTGCCAAAACTGCACATTTTGGCTTTTCACCCAATAAATATTAGATTTTTTCTTCATCTTTTATAGTTTCAAATTCTTTGTATTGAGTTATTTTGGGAAAGAAATATTCTCTTAGGTATGAGTATTTGTCACAGTGTAATAGGAAATGCAGCTCTGTCTGTCTCTGTCTCTGTCTCTGTCTCTGTCTCTGTCTCTGTCTCTCTCTCTCTCTCTCTCTG
>NW_026602151.1:0-24047 GCF_029448725.1 Salvelinus fontinalis | reverse complement strand
CAAGCTCCTTCTCCTTCTCCTTCTCTCTCTCTCTCCCTCTCAAGCTCCTTCTCCTTCTCCTTCTCTCTCTCTCTCTCTCTCTCTCTAGCTCTCTCTCACTCTCTCTCTCTACTCTGGTGTGGAGGGTACAGGCTAGTAGTTGGTGATGATCTCGTGGATCCAGGGCAGCAGGGCACAGACCTTGGTGTAGACACCAGGATAGTTGGGCTGGGCACAGCCAACACCCCAGGACACGATGCCATGCAGCTCTCCGTTACATACCAGGGGACCGCCGGAGTCACCCTGAGAGAGACACAGAGGGAGAGAGAAAGATAATGAATTAATATATAAATGAATAAACAAACAAATGAAATGTTCTGTTTGTGAGGTTACAGGGGTATTCTCCATACCTGACAGGCGTCCTTGCCTCCCTCCAGGTATCCAGCACACACCATGGTATCAGTAATCTGGCCAGGGTAGGACTCCTCACAGGCCTTCTTAGACAGGATGGGGATGTCCACACACTGCAGGTTAAATGGGTTGAACACTGACAGAGAGAGAGACAGAGAGACAGATGAGAGACAGAGAAAGAGATAGAGACACAGTTGGGGAGAGAGAGAGAGAGAGAGAGAGAGAAGGTTGGGGGAGAGAGAGGGGGGGAAAGAAAATATACAGTAAGTGGTATTCTTAGAAGTAGCTACCCTCTCAAGTAAATTGATTTGCTGATTTCCCATCAACATGTAGACCTAGCGTGAGCTATAATTTCAAGAAAATGTATTTTAGTTGATTACATTCAATAACCCATATTTTCTCATCTCATCCCAATCTCATTGTCATTCCACCCCATCCCATACTACACCCCATCTACATAAATACCCGAGTCGGTGTAGATGTTTCCCCATCCAGACACCACACACATGTCACCGGCCTTGGGGCAGGCTGTGGGCAGGGCGATGGGCTTGACAAACTTGTTGAGAGTGACAGGGTGTGCCAGCTTCAACAGCATAATGTCGTGGTCCAGGGTCTGGTAGTCATAGCTCTGGTGCCAGTAGATGGCGTCCACAGACATGTACTGCTCCGTTCCTTCGTGCTCCCAGATGTGGTGGTCACCCAGGATGGCAAGCTGACTCCAAGGACTGGAGGGAGGGAGAGAGAGGGAGAGAGAGAGAGAGAGAAGGAGAGAGTGAGAGAGCGAGCGAGAGAGAGAGAGGACATGATTTATGAGAGGAAGGAGAGCAGAAAGGGATGAAGGTGAATAAGTGGACAGAGGAAGGCAGAGAAGATAAGAAGGAGAGAGGGGAAGACAGAAAGTGAAGACAGATGGAAAATTGGAGAAGGGAGAGGATAAAAAAAATAGAAACCTTTACATGAAGAGGCCTTTGGGAGGCACAGTAAAGGGAAAGGATGGTTGACAGTGACCCTGCAGTACTCACTTCATCCAGCAGTGGGCGGCAGAGATGATCCACTGGTCGTTAATGAGGGAGCCACCACAGAAGTGGTAGCCGATGTTAAGAGAGGCTTGCCAGGGCTGGGAGTGAGCCTCACACTCATAACCCCCCACAATCCTGTCATCCATAGGAGCTGCCGCTGAGGGAGGGAAGGAGTGGAAGGGAGAGGGAGGGTCAGAGGAGAAAGAGAGTAGGATGGAGAGAGGGAGAAGTGTTCAGAAAGCATGACAGGAAGAAGGTGACAGAAGACAGAGAGATGCAGAGGTTAGAGATAATGTTATATTATACAAGATGGGCAAAAGGAGAGCATTAAGCTGATGTCCACATTGTCTGTAAAACATGTGTGTCTCTATGCGTGTCTCTCTGCGAGTCTCAATCCGTGTCTCTATGCGAGTCTCAATCCGTGTCTCTATGCGAGTCTCTATGCGTGTCTCTATGCGAGTCTCTATGCGTGTCTCTATGCGAGTCTCTATGCGTGTCTCTATGCGTGTCTCTATGCGTGTCTCTATGCGTGTCTCTATGCGTGTCTCTATGTGTGTCTCTATGCGTGTCTCTATGTGTGTCTCTATGGGTGTCTCTATGCGTGTCTCTATGTGTGTCTCTATGTGTGTCTCTATGCGTGTCTCTATGTGTGTCTCTATGGGTGTCTCTATGCGTGTCTCTATGCGTGTCTCTATGCGAGTCTCTATGCGTGTCTCTATGCGTGTCTCTATGCGAGTCTCTATGTGTGTCTCTATGTGTGTCTCTATGTGTGTCTCTATGTGTGTCTCTATGTGTGTCTCTATGTGTGTCTCTATGTGTGTCTCTATGCGAGTCTCTATGTGTGTCTCTATGTGTGTCTCTATGTGTGTCTCTATGTGTGTCTCTATGTGTGTCTCTATGCGAGTCTCTATGCGTGTCTCTATGCGTGTCTCTATGCGAGTCTCTATGCGAGTCTCTATGCGTGTCTCTATGCGTGTCTCTATGCGTGTCTCTATGCGTGTCTCTATGGGTGTCTCTATGCGTGTCTCTATGTGTGTCTCTATGTGTGTCTCTATGCGTGTCTCTATGCGTGTCTCTATGCGTGTCTCTATGTGTGTCTCTATGCGTGTCTCTATGCGTGTCTCTATGCGTGTCTCTATGGGTGTCTCTATGTGTGTCTCTATGGGTGTCTCTATGCGTGTCTCTATGCGTGTCTCTATGGGTGTCTCTATGCGTGTCTCTATGTGTGTCTCTATGCGTGTCTCTATGTGTGTCTCTATGCGTGTCTCTATGTGTGTCTCTATGTGTGTCTCTATGCGTGTCTCTATGTGTGTCTCTATGGGTGTCTCTATGCGTGTCTCTATGTGTGTCTCTATGCGTGTCTCTATGTGTGTCTCTATGCGTGTCTCTATGCGTGTCTCTATGCGTGTCTCTATGCGTGTCTCTATGCGTGTCTCTATGCGTGTCTCTATGTGTGTCTCTATGTGTGTCTCTATGTGTGTCTCTATGTGTGTCTCTATGGGTGTCTCTATGTGTGTCTCTATGTGTGTCTCTATGTGTGTCTCTATGCGTGTCTCTATGTGTGTCTCTATGCGTGTCTCTATGCGTGTCTCTATGTGTGTCTCTATGTGTGTCTCTATGTGTGTCTCTATGGGTGTCTCTATGGGTGTCTCTATGTGTGTCTCTATGTGTGTCTCTATGTGTGTCTCTATGGGTGTCTCTATGGGTGTCTCTATGTGTGTCTCTATGTGTGTCTCTATGCGTGTCTCTCTGCGAGTCTCAATCCGTGTCTCTATGTGTGTCTCTATGTGTGTCTCTATGTGTGTCTCTATGTGTGTCTCTATGGGTGTCTCTATGGGTGTCTCTATGTGTGTCTCTATGTGTGTCTCTATGCGTGTCTCTCTGCGAGTCTCAATCCGTGTCTCTATGTGTGTCTCTATGTGTGTCTCTATGTGTGTCTCTATGTGTGTCTCTATGTGTGTCTCTATGTGTGTCTCTATGGGTGTCTCTATGGGTGTCTCTATGTGTGTCTCTATGCGTGTCTCTATGCGTGTCTCTATGCGTGTCTCTATGTGTGTCTCTATGTGTGTGTTTGTTACCTGCAGCCCCCAGGAGTGTGAGTACAATCAGGCCAATCATCGTGCTGCTGAGACAAGTCTTCATTTACCAGACTGGACATGTGCACTCCGCGATTCTCTACATTTATACCTTTATCTCAACTGATATCCCTCCACCCTGCCCTGCCCCCTTTCCAAGTCTCTCGTGCCTGATGCCCCACCCCAAACTCTCCTGCCCCATCATGCCTCATCTTATCACAAACTCCCCTTACATTCTACCAGGTACTCAGAGCATGCGTTTATCCCATTCCTCATGCCAATGTCATCATGGGACATTTAGTTATTGGAATAAGTCACAGCTGCAGCTGTCTCAACCTTGGGACTTTGGACAGAAAGTGTTTAGTGTTGAAACAGTTGTGCTGTTGGCCAGATTGTCAGAGTGGTAGGATCATTGAGACTTTTTGCAACACCTCAAAGAAGAGGAGGGAAAAAAGTTGTTGTACTTTTCAGGTACTAGTTCTAACATCACAGGTGGCCGTTTCTCTCACAGACCCTGGCCTATATTCAAGGGCATACCAAGAGTACTAAAGAATAGTAGCAGAGATAAGGAAGGCTCTATGAGTACAATTTGAATAGAACCAGACAGAAAGATGATTTTCACATTTAAAATGTTATGCAATCAGAACATTCAACAGAATAATTGGTTGTTCTGTAAGATGCAACATTGGAAAGCGAATAGACTTTGTGGGATGAGCACAGGCTGTTAAGTATCCGTGGTCCTTTTGATATTGCATATGGCCAGCCATGGGTACATGTCCTTATGTGCCACATGCCACTTCAAAAGGCTAAATGTCTGTCACATTCAGTTTGCCAGCTACTGGTTAATCATCAGCTAGGTGTACACTCCCCTACATATTTATTTGGGCAGTGAAGATAAAACTTTTTATTTGGCTCTATACTCGGACATTTTGGATTTGAGAACAAATGTTTTATACACTACATGGCCATATGTATGTGGACACCCCTTCAAATTAGTGGATTTGGCTCAGCAACACCCGTTGCTGACAGATGTATAAAATCAAGCACAAAGCCATGCAATCCCCATAGACAAACATTGGCAGTAGAATTACCCGTACTGAAGAGCTCAGTGACCTTTAACGTGGCCCCGTCATAGGATGCCACCTTTCCAACAAGTCAGTTCGTAAAATGTCTGCCCTGCTAGAGCTGCCCCTGTCAACTGTAAGTGCTGTTATTGTGAAGTGGAAACGTCTAGGAGCAACAATGGCTCAGCTGCAAAATGGCAGGCCACAAAAGCAGGTGTCCACATACATTTGGCCATGTAGTGTATGAGGCGACAGTACAGAATTTCACCTTTTATTTTAGGTGCTTTCATACATATCTGTTTTATCGTTTAGAAATGAATGCACTTTTTGTATCTAGTCACCCCATCACTTATAGTGTATTTCGTTTAGTATTTGGTCCCATACTCCTAGCACACAATGACTACATCAAGCTTATGTATCTACAAACTTGTTGGATGCAATTGCAGTTTGTTTTGGTTGTGTTTCGGATGATGTTGTGCAAATGGTAAATAATGTATTGCGTCATTTTGGAGTCAAGTCAGTTTTATTGTAAGTAAGATGTTCCCGAACACTTCTACATTAATGTGGATGCTACCTTGATTACAGATAATCCTATTACTAGCCTATTCAACCTCTCTTTCGTATCGTCTGAGATCCCCAAAGATTGGAAAGCTGCCGCGGTCATCCCCCACTTCATAGGGGGAGACACCTTAGACCCAAACTGTTTTAGACCTATAGCCATCTTGCCCTAGCTTTCTAAAATCTTTGAATGCCAAGTTAATAAACAGATCACCGACCATTTCGAATCCCACCGTACCTTCTCCACTATGCAATCTGGTTTCCGAGCTGGTCATGGGTGCACCTCAGCCACGCACAAGGTCCTAAACGATATCATAACCGCCATTGATAAAAGACAGTACTGTGCAGCCGTCTTCATCGGTTTGGCCAAGGCTTTCGACTCTGTCAATCACCGCATTCTTATCGGCAGACTCAATAGCCTTGGTTTCTCAAATGACTGCCTCGCATGGTTCACCAACTACTTCTCAGATAGAGTTCAGTGTCTCAAATCGGAGGGCCTGTTGTTCGGACCTCTAGCAGTCTCTATGGGGGTGCCACAGGGCTCAATTCTCGGGCCGACTCTTTTCTCTGTATATATCAATGATGTCGCTCTAGCTGCTGGTGATTCCCTGACGACACCATTCTGTATATATCTGGCCCTTCTTTGGACACTGTGCTAACTAACCTCCAAACGAGCTTCAACGCCATACAACACTCCTTCGTGGCCTCCAACTTCATTTAAATGCTAGTAAAAATAAGTGCATGCTCTTCAACCGATTGCTGCCTGCACCCTCCTGCCCGACTAGCATCACTACTCTGGACGGTTCTGACCAAGTCTAACCTGTCTGGTTAGACTGTAAACTCTCCTTCCAGACTCACATTAATCATCTCCAATCCAAAATTAAATCTAGAATAGGCTTCCTATTTCGCAACAAAGCCTCCTTCACTCTTGCCGCCAAACATAACATTGTAAAACTGACTATCCTACCGATCCTTGACTTCGGTGATGTCATTTACAAAATAGCCTCCAACACTCTACTCAGCAAACTGGATGTAGTCTATCACAGTACCATCCGTTTTATCCCCAAAGCCCCATATACTACACACCACCGTGACCTGTATGCTCTTGTTGGCTGGGCCTCACTACATAACCGTCGCCAAACCCACTGGCTCCAGGTCGTCTATAAGTCTTTGCTAGGTAAAGCCCCACCTTATCTCAGCTCACTGGTCACCATAGCAACACCCATCCTTAGCACGGGCTCCAGCAGGTACATTGCACTGGTCATCCCCAAAGCCAACACTTCCTTTGGCCGCCTTTCCTTCCAGTTCTCTGCTGCCAATGACTGGAACGAATTGCAAACATCGCTGAAGCTGGAGTCTTATATCTCCCTCTCTAACTTTAAGCATCAGCTGTCTGAGCAGCTTACAGATCACTGTACCTGTACATAGCCAATCTGTAAATAGCTCACCCAACTACCTCATCCCCTGTCACGACTTCTTCCAAAGTCGATGCCTCTCCTTGTTCGGGTGGTGCTCTGCGGTCGACGTCACCGGTCTTCTAGCCATCATTGATCCATTTTCCATTGGTTTTGTCTTGTCTTCCTACACACCTGGTTTCAATCCCATTCATTACCTGTTGTGTATTTAACCCTCTGGTTCCCATCATGTCTTTGTCAGAGATTGTTTTGTGTTCAGTGTCGTGTTGTTTGTATTTGGTGCGCGACGGGTCCTCGTACCCGATTTGTTTCATTTTGTATTTATGGTTTTGGAGTTATGTTTTGTTTTATTAAATTACTCAATTTTACCAAGTTTAATTCTCCTGCGCCTGACTTCCCTGCCACCTATACACACTAATTTTGACAGAATCTCTGACCTACAATGAAGTCAGCAGGAGAAGGTACCCCGGCCAGGGGAGGTGAAGGAGTGCGTCATGGAACATACAGCGATTATTTACAAACTTAGCGCTGCCGTGGATCGCGTTGTCCAGAATATGACCTGGTGGGAGACACAGGGAGTTTTCCCAGCGCCTCCACCAGCACAACCGGGGTCTCCCCTGAACGCCCCTTTCCCACCTGAACCTAGCAGGATCCAGCTATCCATGCCACAGGAATACGACGGAGATGTTGCTGGCTGCCAGGGGTTCCTCCTCCAACTAAGCCTGTACTTGGCCACGGTCCACCCAGCTCCATCGTACCGTGAGAAGAGTTTCGCCTTCGTCTCGTGCCTCACCGGTAAAGCCTTGGAGTGGGCCAGCGCTGTGTGTGGAGGGGGAGATGCAGCATTGGACGATTTTGAGGAGTTCACCTGCTGTTTCCGGACAGTATTCGACCACCCACCTGAGGGCAGAGCGGCGGGTGAGCGCCTCTACGATCTGAGGCAGGAGACGAGGAGCGCCTAGGAGTTTGCACTGGAGTTTAGGACCCTGGCTGCCGGAGCTGGATGGAGCAACCGGGACTTGATCGACCATTACTACTGTAGTCTACGTGAGGACGTCCATCGGGAGCTGGCTTGCAGAGACACCACCCTCACTTCCGACCAGCTGGTGGACCTGTCCATCCGGCTGGACAACCTGCTGGCTACTCGCGGACGTCCAGATCGGGGTTTGGTTGTTCCATCCTCCCGCACATCCTCTCCGATACCTATGGAGGTGCGGTGCACAGGGAGAACGGAGGGGGTTCCCGCTCGTGCACCATATGTGGCCACAGAGGTCACACTGCTGGTCGGTGCCGGGTTAGTTCCTCTGGGTATCGAGGTGGCAGGCAGGGCACTCTGGCGTCACCACAGGTGAGTAGGCACCATTCTCATCCAGAGCCCTCTGTTGCACATATGTTTGTCTCTGTTACCTTTCCTGAATTTCCCCCGCTTTCCCAGCATAAGGCGCTAGTAGATTCAGGCGCGGCTGGGAATTTCATTAACAAAGGATTAGCTCATAGTTTAGGGATCCCCATTGTTCCTGTGAATATGCCTTTCCCCGTTCATGCTTTAGATAGGCGACCATTAGGGTCAGGGTTTATCAGGGAGGCAACCGCTCCTTTGAGTATGGTAACGCAGGGGGGTCACAAGGAAAAGATTAGTCTTTTTCTTATTGATTCTCCTGCGTATTCCGTGGTGCTGGGCCTACCCTGGTTAGCTTGTCATAACCCTACTGTTTCGTGGCCACAGAGGGCTCTCACGGGGTGGTCGCGAGAGTGTTCAGGTAGGTGTTTAGGGGTTTCTGTTGGTGCTACTAAGGTGGAAAGTCCAGACCAGGTCTCCACCGTGCGCATTCCCCCAGAATATACCGATTTGGCTCTCGCCTTCTGTAAAAAGAAGGCGACTCAATTACCACCCCATCGACGGGGGGGCTTGTGCGCTAGATCTCCTGGTAGACGCTGCACTTCCCAGGAGTCACGTGTATCCCCTGTCGCAAGCGGAGACGGTGGCTATGGAGACATATGTCTCTGAATCCCTGCGTCAGGGGTACATTCAGCCCTCCATTTCACCTGTCTCCTCGAGTTTCTTTTTTGTGAAGAAGAAGGATGGAGGTTTGCGCCCGTGCATTGATTATCGAGGTCTCAATAAAATCACAGTGAGATATAGTTACCCGCTACCTCTTATCGCTACGGCGATTGAGTCAATGCACGGGGCGCGCTTCTTCACTAAACTGGATCTCAGGAGTACGTACAATCTGGTGCGTATTAAGAAGGGAGACGAGTGGAAGACTGCATTTAGTACCACCTCAGGGCATTATGAGTACCTAGTCATGCCGTATGAGTTGATGAATGCTCCATCAGTCTTCCAATCATTTGTGGATGAGATTTTCAGAGACCTGCACGGGCAGGGTGTAGTGGTGTATATGTAAGACATTCTGATATACTCTGCTACACGCGCCGAGCATGTGTCCGTGGTGCGCAAAGTGCTTGGTCGCCTGTTGGAGCATGACCTGTACGTCAAGGCTGAGACATGCTTGTTCTTCCAAGAGTCCATCTCCTTCCTAGGGCATCGGATTTCCACGTCAGGGGTGGAGATGGAGAGTGATCACATTGCAGCCGTGTGTAATTGGCCGACTCCCACCACGGTAAAGGAGGTGCATCGATTCTTAGGGTTTGCCAACTACTACCGGAGATTTATCCGGGGTTTTGGTAATGTTGCTGCTCCCATTAGCTCACTGATAAAGGGGGGCCGGTGCGCTTGCAGTGGTCAGCTGAGGCGAACAGGGCTTTTAGGCACCTGAAGGCTCTGTTTACCTCGGTTCCTGTGTTGGCTCATCCGGATCCCTCTTTGCCGTTCATAGTGGAGGTGGATGCATCTGAAGCTGGGATAGGAGCAGTGGTCTCTCAGCGCTCGGGTACGCCACTGAAGCTCCGCCCCTGTGCCTTATTTTCGAAGATGCTCAGCCCGGCGGAGCGAAACTATGATGTGGGGAACCGGGAGCTGTTGGCTGTCGTCAAGGCTTTGAAGGCGTGGAGACATTGGCTTGAGGGGGCAAAACACCCTTTTCTCATCTGGACTGACTATCGCAATCTGGAGTACATCCGGGAAGCGAGGAGACTGAATCCTCGTCAGGCAAGGTGGGCCATGTTTTTCACCCGTTTTGTGTTTACCCTCTCTTACAGACCAGGCTCCCAGAACGTGAAGGCAGACGCACTGTCCCGGCTGTATGACACAGAGGTCCATGGATCCCACTTACATACTCCCAGCCTCTTGTTTGGTGGCGCCGGTAGTGTGGGAGCTGGACGCGGACATTGAGCGGGTGTCACGTGCAGAGCCCTCACCCCCTCAGTGTCCAGCTGGGCGTTTGTACGTTCTGTCTGCTGTTCGTGACCGACTGATCTATCGGGCCCACACGTCGCCCTCCTCTGGTCATCCTGAGATAGGTCGGACGGTGCGCTGTCCTGATGGGAGGTACTGGTGGCCCACTTTAGCTAAGGACGTGAGGATTTATGTTTCCTCCTGCTCAGTGTGCACCCAGAGCATGGCTCCTAGACACCTGCCCAGAGGTAAGTTACAACCCTTACCCGTTCCACAACGGCCGTGGTCACACCTGTCGGTGGATTTCTTAACTGATCTTCCACCTTCACAGGGTACCACCACGATCCTGGTCGTTGTGGATCGTTCTGTCGTCTCCTCCCTTTGCTCGGTCTCCCTACGGCCTTACAAACTGCGGAGGCTCTGTATACACACGTCTTCCGGCACTATGGGTTGCCTGAGGATATAGTGTCTGATCGGGGTCCCCAGTTCACGTCAAGGGTCTGGAAGGCGTTCATGGAACGTCTGGGGGTCTCGATCAGTCTTACCTCAGGTTTTCACCCCGAGAGTAATGGGCAGGTGGAGAGTTAACCAGGATGTGGGTAGGTTTCTGCGGTGTTATTGCTAGGACCGGCCGGGGGAGTGGGCGAAATTCGTGCCCTGGGCAGAGATGGCCCAGAACTCACTACGCCCCTCCTCCACTAACCTTTCTCCCTTTCAATGTGTATTAGGGTACCAGCCAGTTCTGGCTCCATGGCATCAGAGTCAGACCGAGGCTCCTGCGGTGGACAATTGGTTCCGGCGCACGGAGGAAACTTGGGAGGCCGCCCACGTTCACCTTCAGTGCGCCATACTGCGCCAGAATGTTGGCGCAGACCGTCACCGCAGTGAGGCCCCGGTGTTTGCACCAGGGGACAGGGTCTGGCTCTCGACCCAAAACCTGCCCTGCCGGAAGCTGGGTCCACGGTTTGTGGGGCCGTTTAAAATCCTGAGGAGAGTGAACGAGATATGTTATAGGTTACAGCTACCCACTAATTACCGTATTAACCCCTTGTTCCATGTGTCTCTCCTCAGGCCGGTGGTGGCTGGCCCGCTCCAGGAGGCTGAAGTGCGGGATGTTCCTCCGGGGCGGAGGACATCGAGGGGGTCCCGACGTACTCCGTTCGATCCATTTTGGATTTGAGACGTCGGGCGAGGGGACTTCAGTACCTCGTGGACTGGGAGGGGTACGGTCCTGAGGAGAGACGCTGGGTTCCGGTGGAGGACGTGTTAGATCCCTCCGTGCTGTGAGAATTCCACTGTCTCCATCCGGATCGCCCTGCGCCTCGCCCTCCGGGGAGGGGGGTACTGTCACGACTTCTGCTGAAGTCGATGCCTCTC
The DNA here is from genome assembly GCF_029448725.1 of Salvelinus fontinalis. Classification (NCBI taxonomy): domain Eukaryota; kingdom Metazoa; phylum Chordata; class Actinopteri; order Salmoniformes; family Salmonidae; genus Salvelinus; species Salvelinus fontinalis. Next base: position 12,854 of record NW_026602151.1, on the reverse strand, counting down.
CTTGTTCGGGTGGTGCTCGGCGGTCGACGTCACTGGTCTTCTAGCCATCATTGATCAATTTTTCATTTTCCATTGGTTTTGTCTTGTCTTCCTACACACCTTGTTTCAATCCCATTCATTACATGTTGTGTATTTAACCCTCTGGTTCCCATGTCTTTGTCAGAGATTGTTTTATGTTCAGTGTCGTGTTGTTTGTATTTGGTGCGCGACGGGTCCTCATACCCAATTGGTTTCATTTTGTACTTATGGTTTTGTTTTATTAAATTACTCCATTTTAACAAGTTTAATTCTCCTGCGCCTGACTTCCCTGCCACCTATATACACGAATTGTGACATCCCCATATTATTACTTACCCTCTTGCTCTTTTGCAGCCCAGTATCTCTACTTGCACATCATCATCTGCACATCTATCACTCCAGTATTAATGCTAAATTGTAATTATTTTCGCCTCTAGGGCCTATTTATTGCCTTACCTCCCTACTCTTCTACATTTGCACACACTGTACATAGATTTTTCTATTTTTCTTTTTGTGTTGTTGACTGTACGTTTGTTTGTAACTCTGTTGTTTTTGCTCTGCTTTGCTTTATCTTGGCCAGGTCGCAGTTGTAGATGAGAACTTGTTCTCAACTGGCCTACCTGGTTAAATAAAGGTGAAATATATATTTTTTAATTATAAATGAATAATGATGTTACAGATGGACAAAGATCATGCCCCCAAAACATACTAACCTCTCACCATTACAAATAACAGGGAGGATAGGATTGTCTTGGAGGTATGATATTCATGCATCTGTAACTTTATCACTCATCATTATTCAAGATTCATTCATGATTATCATGGTAGCATCCACATGAATGTAGAAGTGTTCAGAAACATATTCTATTCTTATTAACAATAAAAGTGACTCCAAAATGATATTTATATCATTCATTTCTACTGGGCACAACATAATCTGAAACACAACCAAAACAAACTGCAAATGCATCCAACAAGTTTGTAGAGTCACAAGCTTGATTTAGCAGTGGTGTAAAAAGTATTACATTTTCATTCTTGAGGGCAGATAGGGTGTGAGGGGTAGGGGAGGGCAGATAGGGTGTGCTGGGTAGGGGAGGTAAGGTAGGGTTTGTGGGGTGGGGGAGGGCAGATAGGGTGTGTATAAATAAAGTCCATGCGCGTGTCCAGGTGTCTTTGATCAGCCAGTGTTCACCGGACAGACAGACACCATGAGACTGCTCGCTCTGATACTGCTGGTTGGAGCTGCTGGTAATTAAACACATACACACACACACACACACACACACACTTTAACATACTCTACCAATTATATATCAAAAACTATTCGTAAGGAATATTAATCTTACCTATAGCTTATAACAGCTTTCAACTTTTTTACCAAACAGGCTGTTTCTATGTGATGTAGAACAATTCTGATGAATACTATTCAGAGTGCAACAATGTCCTCATCTCTCCCCTCTTGTGACCACTCTCTCTGTATGGTGTCTCTCTCTGTGTGTTTCAGTGGCAGTGCCCCGTGAGGATGGTAAGATCATCGGTGGCCAGGAGTGTGAACCTCACTCCCGACCGTGGATGGCCTCCCTCAACTACGGGTACCACTTCTGCGGAGCCGTGCTCATCAATGAGCAGTGGGTGCTCTCTGTCGCTCACTGCTGGTACAAGTGAGTAAGGGTGGAGGGCAGGGGAGGGAAAGGGAAAGGGGGATACCTAGTCAGTTGTACAACTGAATGCATTCAGCAGAAATGTGTCTTCCGCATTTAACCCAACCCCTCTGAATCAGAGGTGCGGGGGTCTGCCTTAATCGACATCCACATCTTCGGCGCCCGTGGAACAGTGGGTTAACAGCATTGCTCAGGGGCAGAACAACAGATTCTGGGCCAATATGAACCAAAAGGAGGGCTCTTCTATGTCTTCCGCAGTGTGACACTTTGAATCTTATCAAACTGACATGAGGTTTCTCTGTAATCATAGTTGTATCACCCTGTCTTTCCCTTTGTCCTCTTCCTCCTCTCCTTCCTCTCCTTCGTCCTCCTCTCTCAGCCCCTACGCTATGCAGATCATACTTGGAGAGCACAACCTGCGTGTGTTTGAGGGAACTGAGCAGCTCATGAAGACTCAAAACATCATCTGGCATCCCAGGCAAGCTACACCCACACTTACCCCTTACAGATCACTTTAGGGAAGCCATTTTATAACAACTGAACCCAGGCTGAATGGGGTTTTATCACATGCAATACAAATCCCTTGGCCTATCTCTGTTCTTCTCTTTGTAGCTATGACTACCAGACGCTGGACTATGACATGATGCTGATCAAGCTGTTCCACCCTGTGGAGATCACTGATTATGTGAAGCCCATCCCGCTGCCCACCAGCTGCCCATACGCAGGCCTCCCCTGCTCCGTCTCTGGCTGGGGCAACATCGCCACCGGAGAGGAGGGTGAGACAGACCAAATACCCCTGCACTTTACCTTTACAAAACTATAACCACAGAAATTACACCCAAACACACTATACCAAACAAACTTTACCAACATTAATTATACCCTCAGTACCTTTATCCACACACACTCTAACAACACAAGCCTCACCCGGAGAGGAGGTATGACTACGGATAAATTATATTAAATAACTAAATCTCCCTGCCTTTTATTTCTTTCTCAGTTAACATGCCCGCCCGTCTGCAGTGTCTGGATGTGCCCATACTGGAGGATGAGAAGTGTGAGATGGCCTACCCTGGCATGCTTACCCGCAGGATGGTGTGTGCTGGATATATGGACGGAGGCAGAGACGTATGCAACGTACGTACAGTATATGACACCTTTTTGATGAGCCCTTTTACTATCTTTGTTGTTTAGTCATTTATAAAACACAGTGGTAAATATTAGGATCAACCTGAATTGATTTCTTACCTCTCTCTCTGTCTCTGTCCCTTTCCTCTCTCTCTCTCTCTTCCTCTCTCTCTCTCTCTCTCTCTCTCTCTCTCAGGGGGACTCTGGCAGTGGTCTAGTGTGTTTGGGTGAGGTTCATGGCCTGGTGTCCTGGGGTCAGGGCTGTGCCGTGCCCGGATATCCCGGAGTCTACGTCAAAGTGTGTGAGTTCCTCCCCTGGATCGATGAGACCATGAAGGCCAACATGTAACACCACTAGCTGCTTTCCTCCCTGTCTCTCAGACCTCCACTCCTCCAAACTCTTCCTCCCTGTCTCTCAGACCTCCACTCCTCCAAACTCTTCCTCCCTGTCTCTCAGACCTCCTCTCCTCCAAACTCTTCCCCTCTCTCTCTCGTTCTCCTCCTAGTTCAATACTAAGGTGGAATCAGCACAGAGTGTAAGCATGTCAAACACAATAAAGCCTGAAGTTACACTATCTTCCGTCTGTCTGTTTTAGAAACTACACTTTCATTACTATGTGCATTTTTATTGGTATGATCAGTGGGCAAACTTCTGAGTACATTTTAACAACTTGAGGGAGGTGCAAAATATTTATTTGGGTTTCATGTTGGATCATATTAACATACAACTATAGTATGTAGGCTATATACCGTACTAGTCATACATCCCGGACAAGGTTCTGAGGGACTCTGCCCCAATTTGCAGTCATGAATTAAAGCCGAGGTTTGTAATATGTTTTAAGTATGGGGTAAATTATGAGGTAGCATATTGTCAATGCCCTACATACACACATCAAGCAATGAAAGAATGTGACCAGTTATTGGAACTGTGCAGCAGCTAACTCTGTCTGCTGTGCAGCAGAGGGCATCCGTGAGTTGTTCCATCAGTCTGTCCTTCTCCATTCACTTTGATGTTATTATTAGTAGATCAACAGGGCATTCTCCCTCCATATTAAGGCATACACAAGATACATACAGTGGGGCAAAAAAGTATTTAGTCAGCCACCAATTGTGCAAGTTCTCCCACTTAAAAAGATGAGAGAGGCCTGTAATTTTAATCATAGGTACACTTCAACTATGACAGACAAAATGACGGAAAAAAATCCAGAAAATCACATTGTAGGATTTTTAATGAATTTATTTGGAAATTATGGTGGAAAATAAGTATTTGGTCAATAACAAAAGTTTCTCAATACTTTGTTATATACCCTTTGTTGGCAATGACAGAGGTCAAACGTTTTCTGCAACAGCCCCAAAACATCATTGCTCTAGAGGAGATCTGCATGGAGGAATTGGCCAAAATACAAGCAACAGTGCGTGAAAACCTTGTGAGGACTTACAGAAAACGTTTGACCTCTGTCATTGCCAACAAAGGGTATATAACAAAGTATTGAGATAAACTTTTGTTATTGACCAAATACTTATTTTCCACATTAATTTGCAAAGAAATTCATTAAAAATCATACAATGTGATTTTCTGGATTTTTTTTTCTCATTTTGTCTGTCATAGTTGAAGTGTACCTATGATGAAAATTACAGGCCTCTCTCATCTTTTTAAGTGGGAGAACTTGCACAATTGGTGGCTGACTAAATACTTTTTTGCCCCACTGTATACATAAGGTACAGAAGATTAACAATGGCTGTTTTTCAGGAACAGTGGAAATGGACCTTTCTTATTGCTATTATCCATCCATTCTTGAGTCAGTCAGAGATGTTGTGCTTATCTTTTCTCCCAGAGTCAGGAGGACATGGTTCTCTCCCGCTCTCTCTGGCTGCACCCGAACTCTGACGTCCGTTCACTCCTTTCTTTGTCTCTTCTGTTTCACTGAATCTGAGGCCCCTAACCAGGCTGCTCCACCTACAAGATAAATGTTAGATCAATAGATAGATAGATAGATAGATAGATAGATAGATAGATAGATAGATAGAGAGAGGTTAGTGAAGGGTTCACTAACTCTCAGTGTGTGTTACAGTAAGTGGAAAAGCCCCTGTAAAATAGTTTATTATGGTAAAGAACAGCCCTCCACTCCCTCCCTCCCTCCCTCCCCCTCCTCTCTGATACTCACCCTCTCCACGGGACTGGGAGGAGACACAACAGGAGTGGAGGTTTGGCTCTGAGACAGAATCCTCACTGTTACCAGAGAACACAACAACATTCACCACCGTCATGTTTTAACACTTTGGAAAGCTAATACTGTATACAAGGTGCTATACAAATAATGTTTACAATTAAAACATGGTACATGTGGCCACATTTACTATTTTATGTATAGCAAGCATATTGCTGTGTTACACTAAAAATAAACACACACTTTTTGAAGAAAGTCCCATTGGGGACAGGCATGGATGGCATGTGAGAGATTGGGAGTGTGGGCGGTTGCCTGAACCCCCCAGAATTCTCCCCCTCACTACTAGCTAGCTCCTCCCACTGGCATCTTAAGGGGAGGAGACAGAACACAAGAGCTCTCAATCAAGTTCAATGAGGAAGTACTGTAACGTAACCAAATGATTTATATTTAGTTGTGTAACATTAAGTCACACACAAAGTGGTGAGGTTTCAGGTTATTGAGCAAACCATACAAACCAAAAGTGTTTCTAAAAAAATGTATTCAGAAAACTGTATGGCTACGGCCAGTAAACATCAGACCTAGGGAGGAACAAACAGTGAGCTAACATTGGTCACATTGCCCTATTTTATTTGTCTATCTCCTGAGCTTCTTTAGGATGTAGGCTACAGTACACAATTATTTTCTTTCTGACAGACATCTTCCATATGTCTTAAAAGCCTAAAATGCAGTTATCCATCCACTGCTGTATGCATTTAGAGCTCACCTGTTAGTGCTGGCAGTGTGGTGTGTGAGCGCTCTGTCTGAGGGGGTGTCACTGTGAGCCTGTGGTGAAATAAGGACACACCTTTACCTGTCTACCGAAGCCCCAGTTATCAGTGAATATGGGTTAGACTTCTTATTTCCATTGTGGTACTGTTACTATCAATTCTGTAGAGTGTGTGTATGGGGGAACTTACAGAACGCGAGTTAGAGTGGGAGTATTTGGCCAGTATATCGGGCACAGAGGGCCGTAAGGGGGCTTGTGGGGAAGGGCAGTGGGAGGAGGTGCTCTGTTTGGGAGGGAGGGGTGGAACAAGGCGAGAGCTGGGGAACTGGTATTCTTCAGACGACATCTGCATCAGAGAAAGAGAGAGATAGAGAGAGAGAGAGAGAGAGAGTCAATGCAAGAGAAAACCCCCTGAGACAGAGACAGTAAAAGAGAACCCCACCCCCACCCCCACACACAACAAAACACACCCTCTTCATATAGGCCAGGTTTTTCATGACTAGCTGTACATCCTCCAGGTCATCTTCCTCTTCCTCTTCCTCGCTGACAGACAGGTAAGGCTCCACCAGGATTGACTCTGTCCCTCTGATGTCACAGCGACAGTAAGGGCAGGTGTGTCCATCCGACTTCTGCAACACATGGAATGATCACCCCAGGTTTAGCAGAAAAAACATTATCTACACATCTGTACTGTCTGTTAATGTGTGGAAACTCATGTGTCGGTGTATGTTTGTGTATTGTTGTATCAAATCAATTCACATTTTATTTGTAACATACTTGGTAACAACAGGTATAGACTAACAGTGAAATAGTTACGGGCCCTTCCCAACAATGCAGAGAGAAAATGATTGCTGTATGTCAAAAAGATCCCTGGGATGATGCAGTAATTTGGTTCCGTCAAGAGCATTCCTGAGCAGATGCATTTCCCATGCTGAAAGTGTAATAGCCCTAATATTGTCCTTTCTGTGTGTTATTTGCATTTACAGTTAAGCAACTGGTTTAGCATATCAAATTAAGATTGAGCATTCTACCGTAGTTCACTTTGGTAAAAACCGGAGTATTCTGTTCAAATCTATTCTATTGTGTCTTCTTGTCCCCTGAATTGTGACTGTGACAGTGTGTGTCAGTGTGTGACAGTGTGTGAGAGTGTGTGACCAGGTGAGGAGTGGAAACTCTAAGGGCGAGTCTCCTCAGTGTGAGTGTAGCATGAGGAGGATGTACGCTTCGGCTCACACAGGAAGTCCTAACCCACATGTTAGGACACGATGGCCAATAATACTTCTCTAGGTGCTGCTACGCCGGTTCACCTACTGATGTGTAGTGGGCTGGTTCACTGACTGACGCACAGACGGACAGACTAGCCTACTGACAAACTAACTGACAGATTAACTGACTGACTGACTGACTGACTAACTGACTGATTAACAGGTGGATGGGAAGACATGAACTGTCTGACCAAAAAACAATTCCATACAGTTAACCCAAATTGGTATGTTGATGATATATAATAATAAAAGAGGATATGGCTGGTGATGTCAGAGACATTGTGTGAGCGAACGATGTGTGGTTTGGCTTTGAGGATTTTGTTGGTGACGTGGTCAATCACAGAGTAGGCATACCTGCCATCCCGTGAGGCAGGGTTGGCACAGCAGGTGTCCGCAGGGCTGGATGCGTGTGTCCTTGTCTCTCTCTGTACAGATCTTACACAGCTGGAAGGTACTACCCATCTCACAGTACATCTCATACTCGTCCTCTGTGACTTTGACCCTGCTTCTCTGTGCTGGTTCACACAGACTGGTGAGGTCTGGGTTCACATCACGTCCGTCAGGGTAAAGATAGCTGCAGACAAACACAACACAGAATTACACACACATTATGTAAAACGATTACAGGCCTGTGCAAATGTTGTGTGTTAGTGTTGGTCAGCTGTTTGTTCACCTGCACCCACCCACAATTTTTAATAACCTATCAGCACTCTGTCATGGGAAAAAAAGGTTGAAAGGGGTGTATCTTGGCTATAAAAGACCTTTGTACTTTTGTCTCGCCACTCTCAACGGATCATTAGAAATGGTGGATCGTTGACAAGTCATTGCTATTGCAAAGCTCTCATTATTAAAGATTTAGTTGAAGTATAACTCTGACTTGTGTGATAAGTTTTTCTCTCCTCATTTGATAGTAAAGAAATGAACCACCACAACTCCTGTTCCCAAGTCAAAATTTTGCCTACATTTGGTGTATCATTTTACTGCAAGAAATGCTTAATTCTGCAGGAGTTAACATTAAGGCTATGTGAGAAGCTATAGACGTACTGTTAGTGTCCAGATTTTGGTTTCCATTGAACCCATCTGAACAGTAGACTACAGTTCCTTTGACTTGCCATAGGCCTATTTGAAGTCCCCATCTTGTGACTGTCAAATTTGTATAGAGTCTCACAATCATCACACATAAATAACATAACATCACACTGCTATCATCCTCTTTTACCACTTCACAAATCTTTCCCAAACATGACTTTTATGGCCCTCCCTTTCCTTTATTTTCAACTCTTCATTTCACAGCTTTTCTCTAATTGAATTAAACTCTGGCATTGTCCTTTTTGCCTCCATGTATTGAAGTGAGCTTTTTCTGCCAGTTACCATAAGCATTTGGCGATTGGCGTGTACACTATTTAGCACTTGTACAGTTAGGCCCTAAAGCTTAGGCTTATGCTCTAAAGCCATTGCCAGAAGGCCTAATATAATTAAATTAAAACCTCAATGTTTGTGGATTTTTGAAGGTATTGTTTTCTCTTTATTCAAATCGCTCGCCACCCACCGTCCCTTCACCCACACAATACTTAATGACCCTGAACCCACCGTCCCTTCACCCACACAATACTTAATGACCCTAAACCCACCGTCCCTTCATCCACACAATACTTAATGACCCTGAACCCACCGTCCCTTCATCCACACAATACATAATGACCCTGAACCCACCGTCCCTTCATCCACACAATACTTAATGACCCTGAACCCACCGTCCCTTCACCCACACAATACATAATGACCCTGAACCCACCGTCCCTTCAGCCACACAATACATAATGACCCTGAACCCACCGTCCCTTCACCCACACAATACATAATGACCCTAAACCCACCGTCCCTTCAGCCACACAATACTTAATGACCCTGAACCCACCGTCCCTTCATCCACACAATACATAATGACCCTGAACCAACCCCACGGATATAACCACCTTTTTTATGAGTCAACCCGCGCATCACTAGTGTGTGTGTCAGTTGAGGCTACTGAGGGGAGAACGGCTCATAATAACGTCCGGAACGGCGCAAATGAAATGGCATCAAACACCTGGAAACCATGTGTTTGATGTATTTGATGCCATTCCACTGATTACACTCCAGTCATTACCACCAGCCTGTCCTCCCCAATTAAGGTTCCACCAACCTCCTGTGGTGTGTCCATGTGTATGTTTACTCACCAGCCCTCCCTGAAGCCCTGGATGAGGGCCTGGTAGAGAGGTGTATTCTGGGGGATCGTCTGTACGATGTCGCCATCACCAGTCACATGACCAATGGCCCACTGGCCCATCCGAGTGCAGCTCAGACGGAAGACGTAGCTGGACAGAGATACACAGTTCACATGGAAACGTCTTTACTGTAGTTGATACAGATTTGACCATGAAATACAGGTAACCGCCAAAATAAAAGAAACCCCAACATAAAGTGTCTTAACAGGGCGTTGGGCACCACGAGCCAGAACAGCTTCAATGCATCCTTGGAATAGATTCTACAAGTGTCTGGAACTTTATTGGAAGGATGCGACACCATTCTTCCATGAGAAATTCAATAATTTGGTGTTTTGTTGATGGTGGTTGAAAACGGTGCCTCAGGCGCCGCTCCAGAATCTCCCATAAGCGTTCAATTAGGTTGAGATCTGGTGACTGAGACGGCCATGGCATATGGTTTACATTGTTTTCATGCTCATCAAACCATTCAGTGACCTCTCATGCCCTGTGGGTGTCATCTTATGGGGGCATAGCCATAGTAGCCCAAATAATGGGCAAAATAATGGCCTGCCCAGCATTTTTGTACATGACCCTAAGCATAATGGGATGTCAATTGCTTAGATAGCTCAGAAACCACACCTGTGTGGAAACACCTTCTTTCATCCTTTCATACTTTGTACCCCTCATTTCCTCAAGTGTTTCCATTATTTTGGCAGTTAACTCTACTTATCTAGGTATTATTCTTTACTATCACTATAATTATAATGATAGTGTGTCCCATTAAAAGTAATCACTGCAGATATTGTTGTAGGTTATGGTAAACCTCCTCTCTTTTCTACTGAGCCCCTCCTATCCCCCTGTTCCTTCCCTTCATCTACTCTCTCTCGCCAAACCCCAACCCATCCACCCTCAAACAATCTCTCCTGTCCTCACCTCCCGGGCTGGTGCAGGTAGTTTTGGAGGCGGGCTTTGACCTGGTCGTAGGTGAGGAAGGCCATGTACCCGGGATGGGTCACTGCCAACTGGTTCCAGTTCCTCAGAAGAGACCTCCAGGGCTGACAGGAGAGGGGAGGACATATTTACTATCAGTTGAAATATGTGTTATTATTTTCCACTTTGGAATGTTCTGGCTTTCTTTAGACAGTGGGAGACAGAAAGAATGGGATAGACATCTTGGAAAGTGGCAGAATGCATGTTCACTGAACATTATGTGAGGTGTCTAATTAACCCGGATGTAGGGCTACTTAGAACAGGGCTAACATATATGGATCACGTGTACCTGGAATAGCCTGGTGAAGATGTCAAACTCGAACACTGAGATGTGGTTGTTACAGGTGAGATCTATAGTTGACTTTAGAGCCATGGACTCCATCCCCTCTTCAAAGTCATGGACCCAAAGGAGATGCTGCTTAAAACTGCTCCACTGCACAATACACCTAGGAGAGAGAACGAGAGGAGAAGAGGAGAGGGTGAAAGGAAGAAGGAAAGTGAGAGAAAGAGAGTGAAAGTGAGAGGAGTGAAAAAGCAAGTGGAGGAACAGAATACTTTCACAAGACTAGAAAGAAACTGCCTACATCACCAGTCAAAAGTTTTAGAACACCTACTCACTCAAGGGTTTTTCTTCATTTTTACTATTTTCTACATTGTAGAATAATAGTGAAGACATAAAACAATGAAATAACACATGGAATCATGTGGTAAGCAAAAAATCGAAATATATTTTATATTTGAGATTCTTCAAATAGCCACCGTTTACCTTAATGACAGCTTTGCACATTCTTGGCATGCTCTCAACCAACTTCATAAAGTAGTCACCTGGAATGAATTTCAATTAACAGGTGTGCCTTCTTAAAAGTTGATTTGTGGAATTTCTTTCCTTCTTAATATGTTTGAACCAATCAGTTGTGTTGTGACAAGGTAGAGGTGGTATACAGAAGATAGCCCTATTTGGTAAGGACCAAGTCCATATTATGGCAAGAACAGCTCAAATAAGCAAAGAGAAACGACAGTCCATCATTACTTTAAGACATGAAGGTCAGTCAATACGGAAAATTTCAAGAACTTTTGAAAGTTTCTTCAAGTGCAGTCGCAAAACCCATCAAGAGCTATGATTAAACTGGCTCTCGTGAGGACCGCCACAGGAATGAAAAACCCAGAGTTGCCTCTGCTGCAGAGGATAAGTTCATTAGAGTTACCAGCCTCAGAAATTGCAGCCCAAATAAATGCTTCACAGAGTTCAAGTAACAGACACATCTCAACATCAACTGTTCGGGGGAGACTGCGTGAATCAGGCCTTCATGGTCGAATTGCGGAAAAGAAACCACTACTAAAGGACACCAATAAGAAGAAGTGACTTGCTTGGGCCTAGAAACATGAGCAATGGACATTAGACCGGTGGAAATTTGTCCTTCTCCTTTGGAGATTTTTGGTTCCAACCTGCCGTCTCTTTGTGAGACGCGGTGCGGGTGAACGGATGATCTCCGCATGTGTATTTCCCACTGTAAAGCATGGAGGAGAAGGTGTTCTGATGTGGGGTTGCTTTGCTAGTGACAGTGTCTGTTATTTATTTTGGAATTCAAGGCACACTTAACCAGCATGGCTCCCACAGCATTCTGCAGCGATACGCCATCCCATCTGGTTTGGGCTTAGTGGGACTATCACTTGTTTTTCAACAGGACAATGACCCAACACATCTCCAGGCTGTGTAAGGGCTATTTGACCAAGAAGGAGAGTGATGGAGTGCTGCATCAGATGACCTGACCTCCACAATCCCCCGACCTCGGCCCAATTGAGATGGTTTGGGATGAGTCGGACCGCAGAGTGAAGGAAAAGCAGCCAACAAGTGCTCAGCATTTGTGGGAACTCCTTCAAGACTGTTGGAAAAGCATTCCAGGTGAAGCTGGTTGAGAGAATGCCACGAGTGTGCAAAGCTGTCATCAAGGCAAAGGGTGGTTATTTGAAGAATCTCAAATATAAAATATATTTTGATTTGTTTAACACTTGTTGGTTCCTACATGATTCCATATGTGTTACTTCATAGTTTTGATGTCTTCACTATTATTCTACAAGGTAGAAAATAGTCAAAATAAAGAAGAATCCTTGAATGAGTAGGTGTTCTAAAACTTTTGACCAGTAGTGTATATACAAATAGACTGTTCCTATTTGTGGAATATTCTGTCAAGCCCACGTCCCTTATTCCATTCTAGTTCCACTGTTACCCCACCCAACACTCACTTGTTTCCAAATGCTCGCCTCCAGAACTCTCCGGCCTCTGTCTTAGTCAGCCTAAAGGTGTCGCCTTGAAAGCTTCCCTCGGGAAACATGGCCCTTAGCTCACAGAGCATGTGACTGAAGAGCAGGGACAGCTTGGTCAAGTTTCTCCTGTGAATAACAGAAAATAACATTAAGCTATTCTGAGCTTTTTACAATGTATCAACTAGGGTGATAAGGGTAGGCTTTCTGGTCCATAGCTTAAAATGCAGCAGCGGCAGCTAGAATGAAAATAAACTTTAGATCTCATAGACATAATGGGTATTGTACCCTCTAACAAGCAGTAATGTATCCCTCTCTTTCTCTCTCTCTCAGTTCAATTCAATTTAAGG